>NC_056727.1:510203413-510288413 GCF_019279795.1 Protopterus annectens | reverse complement strand
TAAGTGCTTTTGTCAGCTTCTAGCTAAAGACGTCATCAGAATCTACTCAAACATACAAAATGGTAACTTAAATAGCTACAAACCACACCACCTGGTCAATTAATCAATTCATCCTTAAAAAGACATGCATTTGAAATGTAACACATTGCAAACCTTCATTAAAAACCTTCCCCCATTAAAAATATTCACAAATAAGTCTAAACCAGATATGACCTAAGCTTTAATACACAACTTATACTACAGTAGTCATTTAACATTGGGCAAATGTGTGCTTGTAACTTAATTTGCCACAATAATTCTTTTAACTCCAAAATATCTTTCCAATGAAACCCCCGGGGGGGAGGGTAAACATACCTGCTCTATTGCAAAAAATAAAAAATTGTGATCAGAAAACTGTTCTATATGTTTTGCCAGAGCATTAGTTTTTTTATGTTGTCTAATGTCCAAGGAGTGTTCATACATGCGGTCCCTAAAACGTCTTTGAGTTTTCCCCACATAAAATCTGGGGCACACACTACACTGAGCTACATATACAATGCCTTTAGTGTTGCAGTTGCAATGAAAATTAGGTCTAATCATCTGATGATTGATCACTAGACTGTCCCTTGCAAAATGTGTGGGCATTGTGGACAAGTGCCACATTTATAAGTGCTGTGTTTCTTAAAACTCAATGGTAGGGAGGTGTTGTTGCCAGTCTCAAGAAAATTCTTGATAGACTTACCCTTTCTAAATACAGACTTAGGTTCTGTCACAACATGTTCCAGAATCCCATCAAAACATTTGAAAATGTTCCAATTATTTTTCAAAATGTTTGAAATATCCAAGTGATCATTAGAAAAGGTGGTAACAAAAGCCTTATGAAAATTAGATTTCTGTGCAGTCCCTTCATTGCCCCCAGGCCAAAGCTTTCACTGTTTTCCCTTAAAATGGGTCTATAAAACATATTCTCCCTTTTGATGTGTACCTCAGAAAAGATCTGTTTTACCATTAAACTGGGATAACCACTTGCCATCAGAAAGCTGACTAATTTTTCACTTTCTTGTTGAAAAACATTTTCCTCAGAGGCCATACGAGCCAACCTAATAAACTGCCCCTTTACCAATCCTTTCTTTTGATGGTAAGGGTGGCAGCTGGTAAAATTAAGCAAACTGTTAGAGTAGGTTGGTTTCCTAAAAATGTTACCTTGCGTATCTTTTATTAACATGGTCCTTTTTTAACTCAACATCCAAATAATGGATAGTGTCAGAGTTCCAGGTATAAGTAAATTTAAAAAAGACTGTTGTTTGATTGCAGTACTCTATAAAGTTACTAATCTCATGTACAGGCCCATCCCATGCAATAAAAATGTCGTCCAAAAAGCGACAATACATATTCCAATATTGCTTGTAACCTGAATCATTAAGATATCTTTTTTCCCACTCCAACATGACAATGTTTGAGAATATGGGGGCACAAGAGGTCCCCATTGCCACCCCACATTTCTGCTGGTAATATTGGCCTTCAAAATACACAAAATTACTGTTCAAAACAGTTTCCGTAAGTGTAGTTAATACATAAATGTCATTGTTTTAAAACATCACAGTAGCAACAATATAGTCATGAAACCATAACGTGCCAACCAAAGGTTCACGCACGAAGGACAACGTGCGTGGTCCCGAAAGATCTGTAAGACAACAAAAATGGACCAGCATGTAAAGGATTGCCAAAAATTTATTGTTGAACCAAAAAGTCTAAGTGTAATGGTTTGGAGCCATTACAAAAGCAAACCGGTTTCGGCTTGAAGAAGAATTTGTCAATGCTACAAAAACCTTTGTAAAAACAAGACCCCGCCATATCCACCTGTGTGTATTTATAGTCAAAACACTTAAAGGAACATGCACACATATTCCCAAGTCCTTAGCATAATGTAATAATATCTATCTAAGACATTATTTAAAGTAACTGTTATATATGAAAACATACATAATGTAAACCATCACAGCCACTATAATCTCATAACTGTTAGCCCAAAGATATATATAAAAAATAAAAATGAATATGAAAAATTCAAATATTGCTTGCTAAGTAATTATAAATGTACATGATATATAATATAATACTAAATATATGATAATTTTTCAATAACAAGATGCAAGAGTAAAATACAAATTGAGAATAACAAAAATAGAATGACCTATATCTGGACATGTATATATTATGTCATTCTGATTCGTTTAATCCAGGCCTAAATAGGCCACCTAATTTAATTATCCACATGTTCTCCATATGGTTAAGTTTATTGTGCCAACCTGCTTTGAAATTTCTATGTAATGTTATCCTATCAATAATGACAAATTTAAATACAGCAGATGGGTGGTCAATAACGTGTTTATATAGTGCATTGGTTAAACGTTTATTCCTAATAGCACTCATATGCTCTCCTAGTCTGAATTTTACAGGCCTAGAAGTCTGGCCAATGTAAAAGGCAGAGCAAGAACACGTGGCTAGATATACCACCCAGTCTGAACTGCAGTTTGCAAAAATTCTGATATTGAACACTTGAGAAGTGTTTCTACTTGTAAACTCAGTTGTTTTGGATATGTGTTGACAAACAATACAATGGCCACATGGAAAGCAGCCCACTAATATATCTCCAAATAAAGTTGTTTGGTTTGGAATATTAGGAATATATCTCTTATAGTGGGTGAGGTATGAATTGATGTTCTGTCCTCTACGATAGGAAAATGAACATTGTTTGGGTAAAATATTATTCAAAAAGTCATGTGCTAACAGAATGTCCCAATGTTGATTGATAATATCTCTGAATTTATTAGTGTTAGTCCCATATGTAGTTACTAACCTCAACGTCTGGTCAGAACCCAGTGCAGAAGTTACCCTTTCTTTTGACTTATATTCTAATAGTCCTGTACGATTCAACCTGTTGGTTTCATCCATGATATGAGAAAGGTTATGTTGGTCATAGCCACGATTAATAAATCTTTGTGATAAATCCAAACTACAGTTGGTATATTCTTGAAACCATAACGTCCCAATATCATGGGGAATGACATTAAAAAGATTTACCACATCAATAGTTATGAATTTTACATCTTCCAAAAATGTCAGTTTTCCAACCTTTCTTAGGAAATCCCAGGAATCCCTGGAATCTTCACACAATTCTGAGTGCATTTTCAAGCATTTTTTGATTTTTATGTCAATAAATCTAGCAAGGGGTGAATCTTAGCTTTAGAAGCATTAACTATTGGCCTTAGTGGGGGATCCACAATATCCTTGTGGATCTTGGGAAGTCAAAAAATAGAAGGTACAACAGGATATTCACATTTAAAAAAATTATATTCATCTGGGCTAATTGCACCCTGATCAAACATATCTTTAAGCAAATAATCTATCCAGACATATGATAAATTAACTAAATTAATAGATGCGTCATCATACATAGTATCTTCTAACAACATACTATTCATACGGTTTCCACTTGGCTTTTGAAAGGATGTCCACTTTGAGTATGATTCTATGTCAAACCTGTCAGCATTTTAAAAATGGAATTGATTTAGGTTGTAACATCTTTTTTATCAGCCAGGCTGTGGCTGGCCAGTCCACCTAACCTGACATCAACTAAAATAAACAAAATAAACACAGACAAACGAGCATAAATATTATATTTCTCTTAGAACTGACAAATAAAAAGGATCAAGAGTTGGTTCTTAGAGATTACAAATGATTGAATACACAACTGATCTAAACCCTTATTGCACTCATTGAAAATAACATGTTTGAAAGGAGTTAAGTTCCCTTTCTTTAATACTAACTTCACAATTTTGCAGCAGTGGGGAAAAAGGCAATCTCCAATGGAGAACAAAGCATTATTTTCTTACATGCACTGGTCTTTTATAAGCTTTGAGGAATGGTAAAATCAAGGAAATGTATTCAAGAAATAAGAAACCAGTCATGCTGCCATTGAGAGATTATAGGGAAGCTATATATTACCCAATCCAGGGACATTAGAAGGGTACAATATATTGATTTCATCTTTGACAGAATGGTTAATGCTGTTTTGCTTGTACTTATTTTCACTTTAATTATTCCCTAATAGGCTAAGATATTCTGCAAATATGTTTTTAAATTGTAGAGAACAAGGATTTGATCAACAAAGAAATATATTATTTGCATATAAAGCAAACATTTGTTTTGTCCTTACTGGGGTAAAGACATTATTTTCTACTGCTGGATTCCCTGTGTTAAAAGTTCTAAGTATAGCACAGTGGTTGCATGGAGGAGGGGAAGATGCCTTTTTCATCTTTTACCTCTAGTTAACTAAATGAAGACATTTTAACTTCTCTTGATGATTAATAGATTGTAATAATTGCTTCTATAAATGTAAAAGGAAAGTGAAAATAAAACAGAATTTGCTTGATAAAAATCAATCTAGCTATATCAAATGATATTTCAAAATCCAAGCAGAATACTAATAAAAGCCAAATCAAATGGTAAACATGGCATGCAAACAATCCAAATCCAAGCAGAATACTAATAAAAGCCAAATCAAAAGGTAAACATGCCATGCAAACAATCCAAATCCAAGCAGAATACTAATACAAGCCAAATCAAAAGGTAAACATGCCATGCAAACAATCCAAATCCAAGCAGAATACTAATAAAAGCCAAATCAAAAGGTAAACATGCAATGCAAACAATCCAAATCCAAGCAGGATACTAATAAAAGCCAAATCAAAAGGTAAACATGCAATGCAAACAATCCAAATCCAAGCAAAATACTAATAAAAGCCAAATCAAAAGGTAAACATATCATGCAAACAATCCAAATACAAGCAGAATACTAATAAAAGCCAAATCAAAAGGTAAATATGGCATGCAAACAATCAAAATCCAAGCAGGATACTAATAAAAGCCAAATCAAAAGATAAATATGAAATGCAAACAATTCCAAATCCAAGCAGAATACTAATAAATGCCAAATCAAAAGGTAAATATGCCATGCAAACAATCCAAATCCAAGCAGAATACTAATAAAAGCCAAATCAAAAGGTAAACATGTCATGCAAACAATCCAAATCCAAGCAAAATACTAATAAAAGCCAAATCAAAAGGTAAACATGCCATGCAAACAATCCAAATCCAAGCAGAATACTAATAAAAGCCAAATCAAAAGGTAAACATGTCATGCAAACAATCCAAATCCAAGCAGAATACTAATAAAAGCCAAATCAAAAGGTAAACATGCCATGCAAAAAATCCAAATCCAAGCAGAATACTAATGAAAGCCAAATCAAAAGGTAAACATGCAATGCAAACAATCCAAATCCAAGCAGAATACTAATAAAAGCCAAATCAAAAGGTAAACATATCATGCTAACAATCCAAATCCAAGCAGAATACTAATAAAAGCCAAATCAAAAGGTAAATATGGCATGCAAACAATCAAAATCCAAGCAGGATACTAATAAAAGCCAAATCAAAAGATAAATATGAAATGCAAACAATCCAAATCCAAGCAGAATACTAATAAAAGCCAAATCAAAAGGTAAACATACCATGCAAACAATCCCAAATCCAAGCAGAATACTAATAAAAGCCAAATCAAAAGGTAAACATGCCATGCAAAAAATCCAAATGCAAGCAGAATACTAATAAAAGCCAAATCAAAAGGTAAACATGGCATGCAAACAATCCATTCAGTAAAAAACTACACAGTGATGATTCTAGCTTGACCAGGGGCAGGATTCATGAAGCCTCCGTGTAAGAGTTACAAGGCTTACACGGAGGCTGCAGTTAAACGGTGTGAAGTCAGCATGTCATGCATATGCATGAGGGCATGCTGAATCACACCTAAGGCTAACACAGTCCATGTAAGACAGTAGGGGGCATGTCCGTAGGGTGAGCCCTGCACACGGACACGCCCCCAGAAGAGTAAAAGTCCCGAAAGTAAACCCCCACGACAGAGTCTGTGTAAATGTGAATAAACACAACACAACACATGCCCCCACAGACTATGAACATAAAATGTAGAAATGAACATCTAATATTTTTTTTATAAGTTGTAAATATGTTTGCCCGTGAGTGCGCTCATTTGTGCGGGCGTGCCCGGCACTTAGCCGCAGTTAGCAGTCAGTGGAAAAGCATATAAGAACTAAATATGCAAAATAAGCCAAGAAGCAATAGACGTCGGCTGAAGAGGAGGCAGTCATGGTTCGAGCCCCCACAATATCAATTTTTATTTTTAGTGAAATAAGCTCGAAACAAGTCCCTGACATATATGTACATATATAAAATTATATTTCCTGTAAAATGTAATGAAATGGGCCATGTATTTTGAAGAAATGTGAGATAAAAAAATAAAAAAAAAATGTGAGATGTGCCCATAGCTGAGCTACAGTCTAACAAGTTGAGGATATCTGCTTGTAGGTGAGCAGTGTTTTAACAGGTGTAAAATGAGTGACTGTAGGTGAGCAGTGGTTTAATAGGTGTAAAATGAGTGCCCGGGGTTGAGCAGCGTTTTAACACGCTGAAACTGTGTGCCTGTAGCTGAGTTGAGCGTAATGTGTGTGCTGACAGCCAAACCACGCGTAAACCAGCGTGATCCGTTTGCGTGGAGCTGAGCACCGCGCCTACAAGCTAACCGACGGGCAATGTTGAGCAAGCTGTATCAAAACTGCCTTTACACAGATACACCTCCTAGCCTGTGTAGATAGTCATAAAATATAAAAAGCAATGGCCAGGTTCGAACCCAGGATACCATGCACTGTAGTCAAAATACTGAACCACTAAGCCATGACAGTTGCACTTAGAAATGCAGTAATAGCATATATATAGGAATGAATAGAAAGAGGAGCATGACAAAGCAGGTTTTGTGAAGCTGATACAATTCCAAAATGGCCAATCACAGATAAGTGCGGGAAAAACGGCATATATAAGCCCCATAGGTGGGAATACACAGCATAACCGATTGTAGAACCGACTTGCAGCCAGGATGGCAGGTGTAGGAGAGGGTAGTTGCTTCCGAGCACAGAGGTGAGGCATTGAGGAGTCCAAATATATGGTTTGGCTCCTCGTCCATAATCATGAGGCCCAACTCATGCAGGGCCAGGTCCTGTGGGGAGCATATAGCGCTGAGGCGTGGGACCGGTTGGCACATGATCTCACCAGTGCCACAGGAATACCAAGGACTGGTGAGCAGATCCATCACCACCATGTGGACCTGAAGAGATGGAAGCAGGACCAACTGAACCGTTGGATCCAGGAGGCCCGGCAAATGCCCAATGCCCCACTACTGAGTAAGTTACATGTAATTATTTATGTAAGAAATTAATCTAGCTGATATTATGTAGATGTGTATTCCAATATTACTATATGTATATTACAGCTACAGGTGTCCGTTCTGCGAACCGTCGAGCCTATGGCGATAGGCTGGTGCAGTTGCGCCACCAGGCAGGTCAGTAATTTTCTCCCTGTAACTGTAAATAAATATCTAAGTATGACAGTTAGCAAAAGAGTGCAGTGTAGTCACTAATTAATAAAATGTGCAAGTAACAGTGTAAGAGGGTTTGCAAGTATTGCTTGATTACAAAAGTGTGATGCAGCCTGTAATCCAAACATAAAAATGAAACAAGTCTAAAATAAAGATGTCCCACCTGTAATATAATAGTACATAACCTGCAGCAGGCTGAAAAGTACAGCTGCAGAAGCTGAGTAAAACACATGTGTGAAATATATCCCTGTTGAAATTCAGAAACATGACATAAGTGAGACTGTTGGAAAGGATTGTTATAACTACAGGTAAAACATGTCAATAAAGCCTAGAATTAAGTACCATCCTGAATTGTAAAAATAAAACAAGTGAGAGAGTGTGAGAAAGAGGTATGAATCCACCAATAAAGTAGTAATAACTCCTGAATAAAGTATACTGCAGTCAGTACAAAATGAAATGAATGTGACAGGCAGAACCAAACAGTAACATGTGTTGAAAACAGTACTACAGCTGGAATATGTGTCCCAAAATCTGGATATGTTGCTCTCAGTCTGCAATATGCAGATAGTATGGTTGTCTGAAATACCAAACATCCACAGTTGTCTATAGCTATATAAAGCAAATGTAGCAGGATGATGTAGCTGAACAGAGCCAGATATGAATGTGTATGACTAAAAATGAAATGTATATTGATGTAGCAGTAACATTCCTATCACCAACCTTAAGCAGTTATCACATAGGAAACTGTAGGCAGAACTGTAGTGTGTATATATCTGCAGCTAGTAGAAATGTACAGCATATGTATTGGTATTTGAAGTTGTTAATTAAATATTTCTTCACCCTACCCTATAACCACATATAATCCATTCCACGTGAAATTGGTATGTGCAATCACAATTAACACCCCTGGACATTTGTCCTGTTGGTTCATACATATTTGCATGTACATTGATGCATCTGCCCGGTTCATACATCCAAACCTGATGGCCTGCTGCCATCAATCAACCATGCATGTTGTTGGATTGTGTATTGCTGTTCAAATTATGCATGTGTTATGCTTGCTGTTCAATGGCTTGAATATATGGGTGTTTGGTTAATGGGAATACTAATGCATGCTGTTACAACTAATTGTGAATGGTATTGTACGTTACTAACCCAAACTGTCATAACATAATGCAAAACATAGGGTGACAGGGAAGGCGGGTTCCAGCGGACCCACCTCTCCCACCTCAGCTGGCGAGTGCACCTGGCAGTAGTGCCCAGGCCGGACCCTCCAGTGGCCCTGTGCCACCTGTGGGTGGAAGCGCTGCAGGGGGATGGGGCTTGTCCCCCCTCTGCAAGCGTGGCCAGAGGAGAACATCCACTCACCCTCCGTAGTGTCCGGACTGTGGTGCGTTTGAGGCATGGGTGGCACAACTCATGGGCATGCCTGCTGCACGGCCTACACAGCCCCCAGCACAGCCCCATCCTGGGCAGTGAAGGCACAGTGGCAACTGCCCATGGGTGGGGATTTCAGTTCCACTGTTGCCATCTGTGGGCTCATGGGCTCGAGATATCCAAACATCCGTCCCCGTCAATTGTGTAACCCCCCCCCCCACATGTGTCATACACCGCCCCTGTATGCATCTTGTTTGTCTTGTCTGTTAACCTACCCAACCCACCTCCCCAGCTATACTGACTTCCTGTAACTGACATACCACTCTCACCTGAAAAAAAAAAAAAAAAAAGGGCACTCTGTACCCACAAAAAAATTATGCCCCATACATAGCTGCCCATTTTGCACACATGTCTGCTGGACATGGAAACTGTCAATTACAATTGGCTGTACAACAAGTATTATTGTTGTCCTTACACCTCTCTCAGGGGTGGAAGGTTTCAAATGTCACACCAAATTACAAACATATGCACAGCTGTTGCTGATGAAGAAATGGGCAGCTATGGGCCTTACCTACATCCCTCCTGCAAAACCCGAGCATGTTTCCCTACTGTCCTACCCTCTTTGTGACCCCTTTTTCACCACTTTCCTATCTCCCCATTTTCTTTTCTTTCAAAGAAAATAGCGCGGGTGTGCGCGAGAGTAAGCACTTTTAAGCAATAGTAAGCGGGTGTGCGCGAAGCTAAGCGCCAGTGCGCATGCGTGACCTCCGTGCAAACCAGCGCTAACCCGCTTACAACTGCTTAAAAGTGCCTTAGTCACTCTGAATGACAAGGCCTGTAGTTTTCTCAGAAGCAAAATAAAATACCTCCCTCAGTCTCAAACCCAGGACCTTGGAAACACTAGTCTGCATGACTTACCACAAAGCCATGAGTGCTATACAAGAACATTGTCCTGAAAGAAATATATCATAAAATAGTAGGAATTAATTTAAAGGGAATATACAAGTCTAGCACACAAAGCATGTCATGTATATTTACTGTCAAATCTAGTGGATTTGTAAAATAGTACTGTGTACTGAGAAACAGTCATGCTAGTTGGTAACTACTAGGTAATAATGTCACAGTAGCATCTGGCAAGCCACACACATACTCAGAGCAGGATAAACACAGCCATAGTTGAATAGTTAAGAGTGCAGAAATAGCAACTGTGACTGAGTTACAGGGATGTCCCTGATGTGAAAACAAATGCCAACTGTGCCCCACTGACACCCTGCCAAATTTACTAAGAGTAGCTTACAGAACAACATGCATTGCTGTGTCTACAACACAGCTTGAAATATGAGAGACATACCAACCCTTACACTCACAGAATAGTGTCCACAGCAAACCAGCATGGTCCGCACCCTGATAATCTGAAAGGGCTACGCCTACCTAACAGACCTTTTTATAGCACAGGCCTATAATCACAGTGAGAACTGCAATCACTATATAACAGGCTGGATGCAATTAGTAAATGCTGGCTAACAATTGGTGCAGAGGCCATCACATGGACATGTGCAGATACCTACAAAAGCATCCTGTACTCCCAGTCCACACATGCAATACTGTCATTGCACCTGCTGGAGGTAGAGAGAGAGAGGGAGAGAGAGAGAAAACCAAAAAATAAAAATAAAAAAAGAAAGAAAGAAAGAAAGAAAGAAAGAAAGAAAGAAAGAAAGAAAGAGAAAGAAATAACAAACCAGAAACATCAAGGCAAAGAGGCAGACAGCAGGCCAAGCAACTGCAAGCCTACACAAACAGCTGCAACAAACACAGGTAATGTAAAGTACTACTATAATACTCTACATACTGTGAACCCTCCAGGTGTGTTATTGGTCTGTATCTATGTATATGAGGATGTGCATAGGGACGGGGACATACTGAAACTGTCACTAAAGGCTCCACATACATATGTATGTGATGGTAGCTATGTGCACATAGCAATGTAGGTTGTAGTGCAATGTACAAGTAGGTGGTACAGTAATGGGTGTTCAGCAGTACGTTACTGTGCGTATACATATGTGGACCTAAAAAGGAGTATATATATATATATATATATATATATATATATATATATATATATATAAAACATGTGTATACGTATGTATATTGAGATATGTAAGTGTATATATATATATATATATATATATAATATGCATATGTGTATACATAGATAGAGAGGGATGTAGAAATACATAGACAGATATAGTTTCACAGTGGCATAGTTTAGTACTAGGCTATCTGCAGACAGTGTATAGAATAGATTTAGAAACCTGCACCTCTGTATAGTAGTGACACAGTGAAGACCCCCCTACATAATAGCATTAGTGTACTGTGCCTCTGTCTAGTAGTGACAAAGAGAAGACCCCTGCTATAAACCTATGATCTCCCATCCACTTGTCAAGAATGCACATGAAGAGTGTCAGTGAGGGTCTCTGCCTAATATGAACTGGGATCCTGTTCCACAGTATGGGAAGCCTCTTAGTGATGGATCTGTCCCAACAGTATGTCCTATTCATGTGTGCGCTGAGGTTTAAATCTGTAGCTGTCATGCTTCTGATGGATTTGGATTGTATGAGGTGGAACATGTCCATCACTACCAGATTGGACATGGCCTATTACATCAGGCACAGATCACCCCTACGTAGGCAGTATGCTATGGAATAGAGCATGAGTTACGTTAGTCTGGCAGCATATGACAGTTGTTGCAGACCCTTGATCCACCTGGTGATGTACTCATGGGGTCCCCCTAGCTGTTGCAAGTGCCAGGTGAGGTACATACCAAATGGGGCATAGTACACAGTCATGGGCCTGATAAGGGAGGAGTATAAGGGTACAATGACCCCTTTTGATGTGGATGTGAATCCCTACATGATAAGGTGGGCAAGGTAGGAAGTCCATCCAACCACTTTGGCAACGTGGGTGTCAAATGAGAGGTCAGCATTGCACAGTGTCACCAGGTCTCCAATTACTTTGTCTGTACTCAGTGGGTTATTGTCTATGTGATAATATGTAGGTACCTTGTCCATCCAAAAGGGTATGAGTATACATTACGTGGCATGCAGTGTCACGCCATAACTCCGCCACCAGTTGTTGGTGTCCGTGAGGCCTGTCAGTAGGATGTATGTGTCAGCAGGTGTATTGCCTATGGCGCCTAGTATGCAGTCATCTTTGAACATTGTCAGCCACTACCCTCCCATGTCTGCTTCCACATCTGAGAATGATATGCCGAACATGAGTAGTCCCAGGACAGAGCCCTGTGGGACACCACATGTGATTGGCTCTGAGTCTGACATGGCACCAGTGAGGTTGACTATAGGGTTTCTATCCGTTAGTTGGTTTGCAACCCATCATGTGACATATGGATTTACATGTTAGCTGTTGATCATGTCTATGATGGCAGAGTGCGGTATTCTGTCGAATGCTGTAGGCAAGTCCAGGTAGGCTGTATGGACCGCTATGCCCTCAGCAATGGCTATAGTGACTGATTTGAAAAGGTCAACCAGGTTCATAAGGCAGGATCTGCTCTCTACAAAGCCAAACTGGGTGGGATCAAGTGTCTAAGTCCCCAATGTCTCTGTGTATGGGTACCATAATGATCCTTTCCATAGTGTTGCAGACCAGGCTGGTTAAGCGTATGGGGCGGTAGTTACCAGGGTCTGTAGAGGTGCCTCCTGTGTGGAGTGGGACTACTGTTGCTGTATGCCAGTGTCCAGGTACACATGCTGTAGTAAGGCTATGGCTGAATAGCATGTAATGTGCATGTGTAGCTCCTCTTGCAGTTCACGTAGCATGCAACCTGCAATACCGTTGGGTCCCATTGCTGCTGTGTTTACAGCTCTGCTGAGGGTGGTTCCCAGCTGGACATCCGAGATGACAGGGAGGTTACAGTCAGCTGGGATAAGTAATTCCACATGTGTGGGTGAGGGAGTGTAGAAACCTGCACTGAACCTGTCTGCCAGACTGTTGGCATTATCTGTGTGTTCAGTGTAGCATATGTCACTGTGAACTAACTGTGAACACAACTGAGGGTTCCCACCCAGGTGTGTAACATAGCAGAGGAAGGCCTTGTGGTTATCTGTAGTGACCATAGCAATGTCCCTCTCATTGTTGGCCTTGCATGTTTGTACGACAAAACCCATCTGTCTACTACTGCTGATGAGAGATGCCATAGCTCTATGGAAGTATGCTCTGCCGTGCAGTAGCTACCATCTGTTTTTATACAAGTTGTTCATTGCTGGGGTCCACCAGACAGGATGCCTGCCCTTGGTGGAGAGGGTCATGGTTCCATTTGTGATTGCATGATCCATGCATTCTTGGAGATGTCTGTAGAAGCATATGTGAGGGTGTCTGCATTGTGGGAAGTAGATTACACTGGCCCATTGGGCATTCAGGATACCAACTCAGTTATAAGACGTGTAAAGTCGGCATGTGAGAGGTCTCCCACTGTAGTCTGTTGTGTTGTGGGGGAGGTGGGATATGTATATCCAAGGTGATTAGTCTGTGGTCAGATGTGACTAGTGAGGGGTATCCTTCCAGTGTGTAGCACATTGTCCCCATGTTTGTGATGATCAGGTCTAGTATATTATCTCCTGTTGTGGGAGAGGTGACTAGCTGTTCCATTGCATTTGACATAGTGAATACCGGGAACCTTTGGGCTAGGGTGTTTGGGGTAGAATAATGCACCCAGTGTATGTTAGGGTAGTCGCACTATCCCAATATGATGGTGTGTGGTGGGACATTCATATCCTCCAATGTCTACGGGAAGGCCAACTGTGGTCCCTGAGATTGGGAGGGTGGTCTGTAACATGCTACCAGTTGTATAGCAGGTTTGCCTATGGTTATCTGCACCTGGATGGTCTGTGATGCTTCATGTGTTGCCACTAACCTGGAGCTGTGTGTGTCCTCCATGAATATGAACACACCCCCTCCCTTTCCGTTTTGTCCCGAGTCCTGGGGCCAAAATGCATGATACGGGGTATAGCCTGGTACCGCTGGTGTGCTCTCAGGAGCCTTGAACCAGGTTCTCACGTACTGCACAGACATCGAGATTGGTAGAATATGTATGTACAGATATATGTAATACACACATACATATATAGATATCTGTAGAGACTTACACATATACAGATAGATCTGACTGACAACAGATATGTCTGTATATGACTATCTCTCACTCTCTGTCCCACCCCCTCACACTCACACTCACCCTGTGTCTCTCTCTCACTCTCTCCCCCTCTCTCCCCACATCTATATGTATATATCTACATCTAGATATACATATGATATATACATATATACAAACAGATATATATCCATATACAGATATAAATATATCAATACATATATATACATATATATATATATATATATATATATATATATATATATATATATATATACATATATAGACTGTGTGAGGCACATGTGTGCAGATGTCTTGCTACAGGTGCCTGGTGTCACAGGCATGGAGTGAACACCAGTGTGGATACTGGAGTACCATACCCCATTCAAAAACACTGACACCAGTAACCACCACATATGTACATGCCTGCCCACCACTGCATGTGTCAGGGGGGAACAGGGTCAACAAGTGTACAATAGGCTCCACATCGATACACACAGTGGCACGCTAGTCCTGTAATACCTGTACATGGAATGTGTCAGCGGACATGGTGTGTCAGCTATGGAGATGTAGGTCACTGTACCCCTCCACACCCCACAATGTCCTACACAGTATGTACCTCCCATGACAGCTACAGATATAGTGAAGGACACAGACATATGCAAGTAACTGTGTCAATGCACTCAAACACCACAGACCGCACACAGACTACCTACATAGAGGTTACCACTGCTGGATATCCATAGTTCGGTCACACCCATGACAGTTGCCTCCCAACCATGGTAACACCTCCAACATCCACAACACAAATTACCTACGTCTATCGTCCTTGTCACTGCAGTATAGAGCACATGGTGGAGGTACGGGACCCTACCCACAGATATGACATATCCTGTAGTAGACCACACAGAATTAAGAAGCAAGCCTCCCCATGAGTAAATGTCAGACATACCCCTGCTGAATGTTATGCTGATAGGTAATATGCCATATGAGTCACCATGTGTAACTGTTTGTAAGGAGCAGGTACGATCATAACACATGTGTCACAAGGGGCAGGATAGCATAAGAGTATGCTGCTGTAGGCCCAGGGCCAAAAGCACACTACCTACCTAGGACGCAATGCACACCCATTAATACATTGCAAACGGAATATGTGAGGTGGAATGAGTGTGCTAGTGACTGGGTGCATGTTGTGTACTGGTGTGATTGCTCACCATGACTGTCTGTCTGTCATGGTAGTGTGTGTCCATGGTGTGAGGCCAGAGACAGGTGTGTGGGTTATTGCGATCAACACATACTACATTGCCATATGTTGTGCTGTGTTACCCTGTATGTCACTGTGGTGTAGGTAGGGTTATGGCAAGTAAGAGTAGTGTGCAGTACCAGTGAAATATGTAACGTGCATTGTGTGCAGTGCATGGGCTGATAATGTTCCCCATGCAGTACCTTGATTCAAACCCCCAGTGTGGGGTCGTGTATTGTACCTGAAACAGTGCGTTGACTGCTGCATTATACTAGTCTGTTGTATGGAGTGTGCCAGGTACTGTTGCACAGTTGTCGGATGAGCACTGATATCTGGTCATGTACATGTGTATCCCCCAGTAGACAGACAGATGCTATATATGGTGCCTAAGTTATATCACTGCAGTCAAGTATAATGTGTATTATGTGTGCTATAGTCTGCTGACAGATATTGCTGACATATTTCCCTTCTCCTTTTCAGGGACATGGTTCACCAGCGGAACCCAGTCTACTCCGCTGCAGAAGAGGAGGAGATACACCAGAGCCTGGTGCGGGATTTCGCTGTACTCTTTTCCCGCACCAGCCAGAACCAGCAGGAGAGGGCTGCACTGTGGCAAGACCTGGTCCTTCGGGTAAATGACATAGGCACACATAACCAGACATATAAGCAGGTACGCCATCACTGCAGTGATTTAATTAGAAATGTCCGTCAGTGTGCATCGGATATCCACAGGCAGTAGCATGCCACAGGTGGTGGGGTGGTTAGACATCCCCCCCTCACCAGACTGGAGGGACTACTCCTGAGTGTTGTGGCTCCAGCACAGCAGCAACAACAACTGCATACATGTGTACTGATGGAGGCTGGAGCCACACAGCAGCAGGACACGGAGCGTGCAGGTAACATGCCATGTGTATAGTGACCATTCCGTACACTGTTAGGTTATGCATGTGTGGGGTGTGTCCTCGATTTGTAGCTGTTATCTTGGTAATTATTGTGCATTAGTGATAACCTCATTATCTGCAGTACACCTGTGGAAGCTAACTGTTGCACTACTGAACTGTAACATGCCCACAGTATCAATGGCACAGTTGTGCCCACTGATGATGAATGTCTCTTTTCCGCAGGTCCCCCTAGTGTAACAGCAAGGCAGCCTATCCATGCTGGTGAGTGTGTAATACCATTACCTTCACTACTCTGTATACTAATAGTAATAATAGGCTGAAGCAGTAGTGCAATGTGTTTGATTGCAGGTGTGTTTGTGTCTGTGGGATGATATCTCATATACTGAGGTGTGTGCATGTGTACATGTGCCCGTGTGTGCATGTGTGCATGTGCGCATGTGCCCATGTGTGCATGTGTGCATGTGTGCATGTGTGCATGTGCCCATGTGTGCATGTGTGCATCAGTGGTGGCATTGTGTACACATTGTAAACTGTGTTTCCTGTCTTACTCCCACAGGTTCTGGTGCTGCTCTGGTGTCATGCAGCAGGGAACCTGAATCAGCTGCTGTGGATAGTGATGATGATACCTGTGTAATGGCACAGGTAGGTGTGCCAGGGTCCATTATTGGTCAGCCAATTGACACTACACAGCTGTCGACCCCATCAATGCGCACAGTCATCCTGCCAATACATCCTTTGTCACCAATGTCCCTAGGTGATGGACAGGATACAGTGGGCATTGACCAGGATAATGTGGTACCGGTGGCACATGCATCCCCACACTGCAGCCATGGCCAGGGCCCTGACACGGTACCGCACAGGCAGATGTCCATGGGTTCTCGTGGGAGCATCCGTGGGTGTACTGCCCCTGTCAGACGTACCCACAGAGGTCTTTCAACCCCAGCTATGTTCTGGGCTCTAATGCAGGCACAGTCATGTATGGAACAGTACACCAGACAGGGTCTGAGGGAGCTGAGAGCATGTCGCACAGCCATGAGTGATAGTATGCGTGATGTTGTGGCTGCCATCCGCAACTTCACCGAGGTCATTGACAGATGTTGGGGGGACACATTAGATCTGTTCCACAACTACATGTCCATGAGCCAGGGCAACGGGGGATGGTTGAGGTGTCCACGTGGCTGTATGCCAGCAACAGCAGCAGCTGGCAGCCATCGTGGACGACAACAGGGCTGCGGCCGCTCACATAGTGCCAGCAGCAGCCCCAGCAATGCTGGGTCTGTGCTGTCATCGGACTGCCCCAGGAGACCACGTGCACGTGGTGCTGGACAGTCCCAACAGGGACCTGTCTCCAGTCAATGAACACCTGCTTCTGATGACAGTACCCAGTCTGGATTGGTACCTGATACGGTCCATAGCACCCCTGCCAGGCACAGGTACCGTGTCTGTGGCCACAGACAGTGATCTGTATGTCCTGGCAGGTACAGTCTGCGGCTGTCCACAAACACCTGTATATGGCAGCCATGATGTGGGACTGTGTGCATTCATACACACATGCAAAGTGATAACACCTAGGGCTACCGCATACATGCACACACTGCATCAACATTGCTCCATCATGTACTGCTGTTCCTCACCAACACACACACACGGACATGTCAATTGGTTGTATCAGTGGCAGACTCAGGCATACCAGGTACACACCCTGTGCATATGATGAAACTCTGCCACCTCCTGCAATCTGTAAGATCGGTGCAGGAACAGGTTAACATGGTGCTGATGCACAGGGTGACTACATAGACGTATTGTAATAGTATGATGTTGACAACAGTACAGTGTAATTAGAGCATTGTGGGTATATACCAGCATGCCTGATGCAGTTACAGTATGAATGTCATTGTATTGTTTTGTACACCCATACTAATTACCACAGTGTTCTGTCTGCACATCTTTGCATACTGGTGGTGATGCTGTGAAGGGATGGCCACCTACATAGGTAGCACAGGGGATACAACAATGTACATATTGATACTCAGTGATGGCCATGTCAACTGCAAGTTGCATGCTGTCCACACACAATTCTGCAATGCAGATGTTTCAGGATGTTGATATCTGTGCAGTACTACACAGCAGGTTCAGGGCTCACAAGAGCACACTAGCACTACAAGGTCACACCTCATACCATGCATAACAGCACCAAAACACAGAAATAACTATGACAGGAGGGAGAGTGTCCATACATGTCAAGGATACTGTGGTGCCAGGACAGGTAGCATACATCATACTACGTCTGGAATTGCTGAGTGAGGGCTCAGTGTCTGTTATTTGACATGTGTATTATTACAGGTATGAGCACTTGGGTATCAGGCCAGTTATTCAACATTACGAAGGTACATGGTCTATACATTTGTTGGGGTTGCGGCTGGACCCAGCCCATCTGACCTGGGAATGTCTGGGTACTGGCTTAGGGTGCCTGCATATATGCACTGTTACATACTGAAAGTCATACACCTTGTTTGTTGTAGCATAGTCTACATACAGGCCTGCTGACTGTAGCTTTGTTTGTATACATGTTTGCCTGTTATGTTTCTGAAACACTGATTCCACATGCGATGCAGATATACAGTGCCTCTGTGGATCCCTAGTGACATCTGTGTTGCTTACTGTACTGATGTCCATGTGTCATTTGACAGAACATCACTGTTTGACCTGTTTGCATGTAGCTTGCCTGTAACACATTGCATATGATGTACCTCACATTTGCTCAAGACAGCATTCATATATGCCAGCACTAACAATTCAGGAGCACTACACCCTCACATAGTCACCTTGAGTACCTTGTTCCCCATTGGCCCTATGTGTCGTTACTTAGTGTGGGAGTCACAATGTTATGGTAGCATGTGCAAAGGACACCTGTCGATCTACTCTCAGGTCCAGTTGGTGAATCTGTGAGTCATGTTGCAATGTTACAGCTGCCTCATGTACACAGACAACCCTCTCCCCTTCCCATACATGTACAACACATGTGAGAGATGCAACCACATAGCCAAGCTGGGGGCTAAGCTCTGTTTACACAGCACTGGCATTCCCTGTCAGGTGGAGTGGGATACTACAGTGAATACAGTACCAGTCTCCCATAGACCTGCCACGACCACAATCCAAACACAGACATGCACAGGTACATTATTGGGCTCTCAGAATAGCATCCTGCCTGAGCAGCTGACACCTGCAAAGCAGACACACAAGCAAACATTACGCCAGAGCAGAGCACATGCGACACATAGCTCACAAAGCCTGTCTGCCAAACAGTGTCAGGCCATACGGCTAGACAACACACCTGCTACGGTTGTGTGAGGTACCTCTATTGACACGTACATGGTGGTCCTGCTCCCAGGCTGAACAAGGTGATGGTCATGCTGAGCTGCCCGTCGGGCACTATGATCCACCACATAACACAAGCAAAGCAGTCACTCCAAGGCATGTAGCAGTATGACTCAGTCATTGTCTGTGCCAGTGTGTACGACCTCTAACACACCTCCCTGGACTACATGTTAGGGGACATGGAGGGGCTCTCTGAGGTTGTGGCACAGGCTGGTATGACCCTGGCTTTGGGTAGCATCTCAGCCTCACCATGAATGCTGCCACAATATGTAGACAGGTTCATTGGTTTCTGCACTTAACGTATCTTTCAGTGACATCCAAAGGGGATCCAATGCCTGTCAGTGTGGGATTACATGCTGGACATGCCACATTGCTTTGCTTGGGACAGCTTGCACCTGTCACCCATGGGCCATTGTATATTGGCAGAGGCTGTTGCTACATACATACTGCCTTTGTATGCTAGGCTGACATTACATAGCCACCTACACAGGTAGCACACGGGATGGGACACTAATAGCAATGCTACTCAACAGCAGCAGTGTAAACCTCAAGATGCATGCAGTGGAAACTGTCCTTAGCATGGGGTACAGCAATATCCATGCAGTAACAGACTCCTGGTACAAGGCTCCCAGGTGCACACCATCAGTGCCAGGTCATTCCTGATACCATGCTTGTCATCCCCTACACATGTACCAAAACAGAACAGGGGGGATGTATCCAAAGGCACCTCAGATACACACACCCCCAGGTTGGTGGCACTGCACAAAGCATCAGAGCCTCTCCATGTGCAACACACAGTGGGTTAGACTGCCTGCAGGTTCATAGCCTTGCACACACCACACTCCCATACCCAGGAAACACACTTGGCCTTCCTGACAACACTGGGAATATGACGGTCTATACACACACCATTATATGGTTGTACTGCAACTACCCAAACATACAGTCTGAGCATTATTCTAGCTGCAAGACCCTATCTGAAGGTGTCTTATCATTCATTCCCTGCATTGCTATGGAACAACTTGTTACCACTCCCACAAGTGGTGACAACATGCTGCACCTGTTCATCACCAACATGTAGTCTATATGCTCCAGACCAATCATGTATCCCTCGCTGGTGGGATGACACCATCTACAACCCGCACTGTATAGTCACATACCACATGCAGCCCCTGCACAGAACACCCCAGTCATACAGTTGTCTGATGCATATTCCATGTATTCACATGAGGCAGGCTCTGGACATGGGAACTCTTGCAGTTCACAGGTACATATGTGTAGGTGGCACACACATACATCATGTGTGCATTGACATTACTGATATAATGTATGTCGTGCAATATTGGGAACAACACCCCACACACATGGACAAACTGTGTGACAAAATTACACATGGCATTTGTAGGATACAAACCCCTACCTATGTTAGATCACTGGTGAGAGTCGCATTAGCAGAGCACACTATTTGCATTACTGGGGGGATTGCTTTCTCCTGCTGTACTTATAGGGTGCTGACATCATCAGTGTTTCGACAGTGGAATATGCAGCATGTTTTGTGTAGTATAAGTTGCCAAAAGGGACATTTCTCATACACATGGAATTGCACACACTACTCCCCCATACACAATCACACACACACGGGGCACTTGCAGGACTCAAACCCCTACCTAACTATGTTATGACACTAGTGAGAGACGCATTAGCAGAGTGCGCTAATTGCATTATTGGGGGGATTGCTTTCTCCTGCTGTACTTATAGGGTGCTGACATCATCAGTGTTTCAACAGTGGAATATGCAGCATGTTTTGTGTAGTATAAGTTGCCAAAAGGGACATTTCTCATAGACATGGAATTGCACACACTACTCCCCCATACACAGTCACACACACACTGGGCACTTGGCAGGATTCAAACCCCTACCTAACTATGTTATGACACTTGTTAGAGATGCAGTAGCAGAGTGCGCTATTCACATTACTGGGTATAATTTCTGCTCCTGACATATGTATAGTGTGCTGACATCATTATGGATGAAGAGGTATGTACATCTGTTACTATCCATCAGTAAGGGGGAGAGCATATCTATGCATTAACTTTGAACAGGCACAGTGGCCTACTGTACTGTGGAGGCAGATGCCAAATACACTGTGGATAGCCTTCTGTATTCCCTAGGGACAATGGTCAGGTATTGCACTCTACAGCCATATGTTTACCTGTCAGATGCACGTATCTGTTGCTCATATACTGTTTGTGGGTCTTTATTGCCATAGCCTTCCCTATCTCTATAAACAACGTGTGTACTGTGGGAGATGTTTGCATATGAGTGGGATGCAATACTTTACTTATGTCTCTGTTGTAACTTCACTGTGTGCACTGGGCAGATGTCTGTATTGTGGGAGGTTCCTGTGTTAACACATAGAAATGCCTGATATGTGTGTGCACCTGCTGAACTGTGACATGGCCTAAGTGTGTGAGCATGCCCAGTTCACAGTTTGTATGGCTTCTTGACTGTCACATCTCATTTATCTAAGTGTGCGAGCATGCCCAGTGTGACCTTTCCTTATGTTTGGATCTGTGGACCGCCACATTTCTGTTTGTGTGTAGACGCCATGTATATATCACATGTACAGTTGAGTGTTGGACATCAGGTTGTATTCTTACTGCCCAACTGCTGTGTGTCTGAACCTAACAGGCATTATGCTATGCCTGCAGGGTCACCATGGGATAGTTTGCATACAGTTGTCATCACCCTTTCCTGCTGACCAAACAGTTGTATTGTTGTATAGTGTACTGGTGCAAAACTTTCACTGTGGTGGACAGTATAATCGGTTTCAGTCCTATCACTGCTTGTAATGTTTATAGTGAGCACACCAGACTGGTTGAGGGCCAGTTGTGCAGATATGACCATGTTGCATTTTGTTCAGATATGGACAGCTTAGTACATGATTGTCCGACATTGTTAATGTATTCCACAACTTGTGTGGACAGTGACAAACAATGGCCATGTGCCCTAGTCCATTTGTAATGCTAGTCAGAGAGTGTTTGTCCTTCAACACACATTTACTGGTGTTTGCCATGACATACGTCATGGTTAGTGTGCTGTGCCTCTGTCTACCCATGACATACAAGTGATATCCAGGGTACACCTGCCATCACCCATCCAGTCATCATGATTCCTCTGGATGACAGTCACTGAGGGACTCCGTAGTGGGAGTTTAGTCTTGAGTGGAGTGAGCTTCTGGGTTGTGGACCAATCAGTACAGCATGTCCTGTTTATGTCTGTGCTGGGGTTCAGGCCTGTCAGCTGCATAAGTCACCAGCATTCAGTGTTTACATGGTGCCACATGTCCATTGATACCAGCTGGTCATGGCTCTATACATCAGGCACAGTTCACCTCCAGCCAGGCAGTATGGCACTGTGTGGAGCTGCAGTTACTTTACTCAGGCGACACATGGCATCTGTTACAGCTCTGCAATCCTCCTGGTGGGGTATTTGTGTGGTCATTTCAGTTGCTGCAGGTGTCTGCTACGGTACATCCTTGAAGGGCCATTGTACACAATTGTGAGCCTGCTGATGGATGACTGGGGAGGCACATTGACCTACCCTAACCAAGCTGTGCTTACCTTCATGATTAGGTGGGTATATGGTATGTTTCTGTAACCACTACAGACACATGGTTGTCACATGCAGGATATGTGTCACCTTGTGTCCCCAGGTCTCTTATTGCTCCTGATGTACTTACTGGGTTAACACCTATGTGGTAATTTCTGGCCATGTACTGTGTTTCCACAGGGGTTGACTATACCCTATTCTGCATTTAGCTTGTTGACATGGCTGTGGCACCACTTGTGTGTTTCTATGTGTGCCTTTTGTAGGTTGCTTGTGTCAGCTGGAGGGTCCAATATGGTGGCCAGTTTGTCATCCTCTGCAAACCTGTTCAGACAGAGTCCTTCCATGTTGGCCTGTACCTATGTGACATATGTAGCATAAAAGAGGGTTCCCAGGACCATGCCTTGTGGGATGCCAGTTGCACCTGGTTTGCAGTCTGCCATGGCTACAGCATGTCTGCCAGGTCAGTTCTGTCCTTGAGCTGGTTTGCAACCCATCTACTTGCATCGGGGTTTATAGTTAGGCTGGTGAGCTTATCTGTACCGCCAACTAGGGTATTGTATGGAAGGGTTTAGAAAGGTCCAGATTGGCTGTGTGATGGACATTCCCCACATCACTGGGCTTGGTGCATGTTTCACATGAGTCAGACGTGTACGGGTCAGGAACTGCCCTATGACAGCCAGACTGGGTAGGGTCCAATGTCTGTAGGTACCCAATCTCGTTATTCATGGGATCCATGATCATCCTCTACATTACTTTGCCAACCTAGATATTCGGGGTTGAGGGGTGATAGTTTGCAGTATCCACTCAGGCACCCCCTTTGTGGTGTGGGACCACTGTTGCTGTACACCGCTCTTTGGGTACATATCCTGTGGTAGGGTTGATAGTGCACAGTAATGCTATTTGCTGTTGCATTCTTCTTACAGTACTTGTTGGACACAACCCAGGACACCATCTGGTACCATTGATGCTGTGTGCTGTGCTTTGTGGATGCTGGCTGTTACCTCAGCATCTGCAATGTCGGGGGGCCAGCACTCTCCTGGGATAGATATTTGGCAGTTAGGTGCTGGTGGGGAGTTTGCAAAGAATCTGTTAGGTAGGATGTTGGCAATGTGTGTGGGTTTGGTGTATTGTTTGTGATATTAGAGTGCTGCAGAGCATATCTGTGGATTACCACCATGGTTCATACCATCAGGTAGGACAGCTGTGTAATAATCCTTTGTGTCCTGCACAATTTGTATCATCATAGGTTCATACTAGGCTATCTGCCCTGGCCTTGTTTGAGCACGGACAGACTGTGTGTGGGTCTCAACACCCCTTGCAATGTGCATATCATGCCCACGTAGGGTTTACTTTCCTAGATGTGACACAGGGATGGCCCCCAGTGTACACCTGCTATCTCCCATGCACTTCAACGGATTTCTCCTGTTGAGTTTGTGTGTGGAGCTCAGCCTATCATGGACTGGGATTCTGTTCCAGAGTGTCCTGAGCCTCTGGGTTATGGATCTGTCCCTCCAGCACATCCTAGTAATCTATGTGTTGAGGTTCAGATATCTCACTGTGGTGTGTGCTGGATTTGGGGTTTCTGCAGTGGAGCATGTCCATTCATTTTGGATTGGGCATGGCCTTGTACATCAGGCATACATCACCTCTGACTGTGCAGTATGCTTCTGAATTGGGCTGTGGTTTCTTCAGCCAGGCTGCAGATGTCCAATGTTTGGACCCTTTATCCTGTTGGTGGGGTACATTTGGGGTCTTTCTGACTGCTGCATGTGTAAGGTAAGGTACATGCGGACTGAGGCATAGTTGTCACATATGGGCCTGATAAGGGATGGGTATGGGGGCACAGTGACCTCTGTAGCTCTACATGTGCATCCTTTCATATTAAGGTTGGCAATATAGCAGGTCTTCCTGGCCACCTTGGCAATGTGTGTGTCACATGACAGGTTACCGTCCACTTGTGTCCCTAGGTCCATGACTACTTCTTCCATACATTATGGATTGCCACCTATGTCATACTTTGTGTGTGCCTTGTTTGGTATTTTTTGGGACATTCATATTCTGACGTGTCTTCAGGAAGGCTGGCTGGGGTACATGGGTTTGTGTGTGGGGTCTGTAGCAGGCTTCAAACAGGTACACAGTTTGAGACAGTGTTACTTGCCCATGGATAGTCCATGCTGCTTCTTGCTGTGGTACCAACCTGGGGGTGTGGTTATTCTTGATAATTACTGGTAGCCACACTCCTATTGTCGTGTGTTCCATGTTTTGGAGCTATAGAGCATGGTATGAGGCATAACCTGGTAGTATTAGGGTGCTCTTCTGGGCCTTGCCCAGGTTTCTGTTACAGAACACATATTACCATTCTGCATGCTGTGGTGGGTTTGGTCTGCATGCACCTTGCAGGTTAGACTTCTGGCATTGGGTAGCATTACGTCCAGGTTATTATCCCTAGTGCTACCTATGTTGGTGGGTTTGTGTTTCCAGACTTACCTATTCCAGGCACAGTGGGGGTGACAGCAGCCTTTGCCAGTATCTACACAGCCAGGTGTGCTGGGTGCGTGCCATCCCTAGCAGGTGGGGCATCATGTCTTCCTCGGCATGTCAGCCCAGGCTGTCAGCCATGTGTTCCCCCTTGCTAACAGCAATACCTCAGCCAATTATTGTACTTGATCTTGTTGTTTTCATAGTGTGGCATCATGCTTGATGAGGGTGAGATGTTAGGTTGGGTCTTCATGTTTGCATATTCTAGATGATGTTACATTGCTTAACACATGGCAATCATGCCTCAGGTGGTGCTGCAGGGCTGCCTCTGTTGGATGCACATACTACACTCCCTGTACATGTTTGAGAGCAGGTTATGTCATTTTAGGCATCCCTGTTACTATATGAGTGAGTCAGAGAGGGGTATCATTCCCAGGGTTCTTACTGAGCCAGGGTATGTGCTATGCGTTGCCTCTTTGCCAAGGCTAGGGCATACTGGGCATGCCTCCTTCTGCCTACTGGGGCAGGCTCAGGTTGTTCCTCCTCCGAGTCACGCTCTGCCTGTGATGGCCTTGGGAATGATGGGGGGCTGTTTGGCCCGGCCCTATGCTGGTCCTGCTGCAGCTGTTTTCACAGGATCATATTATGTAGCATAGCACATACCTTGACAATTTGGGTACATGTAGTTGGTGAGTACTGCAAGGCTCCACCAGATGTGTCCAGACACCGAAACCGTGACTTGAGCAGCCCAAACACACACTCTATTACATTACGTGTTTGTGCATGTGCCTCATTATGGCATTCCTGTTCAGGTGTGTGTGCATTTCTGATGGGTGTCATCAGCCACGGCTCCAGTGCATAACCTGCATTCCCCACTAGGTGTCCATGTGGGATGTCCCCATTGGCAAATGTCTGATACAGCTGTGTCAAATGCCAGATATGGGAATCATGGTAGCTCCCAGGCAGCCAGCACACACATTCATTATTATGCCCTGGGCATCACACATGACCTGGCAGTTGATGGAGGGGAAGCCCTTTCGGTTAATGTAGGCCCTACCCCACTCACCGGATGGTGCTTTGATGCGTATGTGCGTGCAGTCTATTGCACCCACTACCTCAGGGTATTCCGCTATTTGCTGGAAGAGACGCATATTGCTGGCCAATACCTCACAGGCATTGGGGAAATATACATGCTCACCGACATGTGCTGACATGGCATCCAGGAACTGGTGCAGTACCCTGGAGGCTGATGCCTGTGATATCCCCATCATATCACCAGTTGGTCTCTGGAAGGTACCTGTTGCTAGTATTCTTAGGCCAACACATACCTTGGTTTCCACTGGGATGGGTTCCCCTCCGTTGGTTCTGTGTGTGAGGCGTGGCCTGCACAGCTCGACAATTTGCTGCAGGAGGTTTCTGTCCACTCTATAGCGCTCCACTATCTCCAGCTCATGTAACCCCTGGTAGGTGACCCTGGGCCTGTACACTCTTCTCCATCTCCTCACTGTGGGTTGTCTGGCAGCATTTCCATTGTCACCACCCTCAGCAAGTCTCCTATGTCTCCTTATGACAGCTATGGCAGCCCCTAGCATGTTTGGTCTGAGTGCAGCTTTTTCAGTTTTCACTTCTACTAGCTTACTCCTGTCTTGCTGTATCTCTTGAGAGAAACATACTGCAATGCTGTTTGCAGTGTTTTAAGTGCTGGGCTGGGCTTGTATTCTGCCTGTGTAATTGCCTGCTTCTAATTGTTTTCACCTGCTACCTCTACAGGTATTCCCTGCTAGTTTCCTACTATTTTTCCTGCTTCCTTTTCCTCTCTGTTTCCTCAGGGGGGAGCAGCGAGCATACCAGTGAAAACACGCTCACAGTGGCTACCATGCACGCACACATGCTTACATGGACTAGAATCTGCTTATTCGAGTTAAAACGCGTGCACACCAGCACAAACAGGTATACAGATCTTTGAACTGGCTCCTACATGCTTACTCTGCCTTACACAATCGCACTCTGTCTTACTCGCACCTCCCAGCGTGCACACGCGCGCATGCACGTACAGCAAGAAACTTTGGTGTTGGCCACAGTGTACACCTTCCATTTCTTGACTTTCCCATGCTTATCTGTTGACACTCCTCTTTTTCTGCTGTGTGATTGATATGTTTCACATATCACTTTGCTCCAATGAGTTTGCTCTCTTCCTGACATTCCCTCCTGTGATGTCACCTATCTCCTACTCTGTTACTCCCCCTTATCTAACTCTTACACTACACGGACTGTGCTCATTTGCTATGTGACAGTGTGATTCACTATCCTACCATTCATTTACATAGGATTGCCTACTAATGCTTAGTTACATGTCTTACACTCAGCTTCCCCCCTTAGCAACAACTAGACAGTGGCCATGTTGTTTTTGGTCTGCTAGTCCCTGCATTGCAAATCCATGCATTACATAAAACCCACATTTGTGGGTTTCTAACCTTCATTTTTCAGTTTTATATAGTGCAGCCCATTTGCGCGGGGCTGCGCTGCGTTTAAACATCGCCGATCTCTGAAAAAAAATTCTTTTTTTTCATGTTTGCATTGGTTTACCATGCCAATGGCCACATATTTGGCCATTGGCATGCTGTCTGTAACATTTGCACACTTTATTTGGAGCTGTCATGGCTCCGTTGTGTTATTTGCAGTAACGTACTCAGTTGTCAACTGAGTACATTTCTGCAACTAACACGACTCTTACACGGGCTGGTTTCAGCTTCGTGGATCGCTAATCTACCTCATTTGCATGCCTTTTGGCTGCAAGTGGGGTGATTAGCATATCCACGCCCTGCCCATGTAAGAGTCGTTTTATCTTTCTCTTACACGGGATTTCGGGCTGTTCCTGGATCGCAATGGCTGCATGGAGTCTTACACGGCTCTTAGACTCCATGCAAGCCATTGTGAATCCTGCCCCAGGTCTTTCTTGTAGTTTTTAACTTATCTTACAGAATATTTTTTGTTTGTTTATTATGTTGAGTTTGCCTACTTACTATAAATCCAGGTTCTTACTTGAAATACATGTAATTAAAAATAATACATTCTTTTAGCAGTAATATTAGACTATGGCATGTAATCTAAATTCAAAAGTGAACTGTGTCTATATGAAGAAATCAGAAAACAGTCTTACTTCCATTTATATATAACGGAAATATAAACTTCATTCAGAAATGTCATAGTTGTCTTTCACATCATAATTTTAGTAATCACATATTTATGTAAGCTACCAATTCTTTTGGACAATGAGAAAAGACACATCAATCAAATCATAGGTTAGTCTATCTATTTAAAAAACATTCATGATTTCTTTTATTTTTAAAACAATAAACATCTGTATTAAATTATCACTCACTTATGACATTGGCAATCATACATTTATATAAATGAAAACAAACCATATTAATATAATCTTAGATGCAAGCATTTTATATCACAGACCATACTGACATTTGTAATATTATGCATCACTTATGATCTACCCGATCATTGTCCGCCAAGCATTATATATCTCTTTCAAATCTTGCCTTCTTTTAAACTTCATTTTTGTCCTGTATGTATTGGTCCCACAATTCCCATTTTTCCTATGTAATTTTCCTACCATTTTCTAAAGATCCAAATTCCAGTTGTTTTATTTCTGTTACTATATTCACTACTTCTAGTAAAGTTGGTTTAGACCTTGATTTCCATTTTCTAGTAATTGCCTTTTTGGCAGCCACCATAATTAGACTTAGGAAGGCCTTATTACATCTAGGCAATGCTTATTCTGCATTATAGCTCAGAAAAATCATTTCTCTTGTTACACCAATTTTCTCACCCAGTATCTTTGATAGAGTTATCTGTAGGGAATCAAGTCTGACAACTCATTACACTCCCAGAAAATATGTTCACAATTAGCTCTTTCTTCCCCATCACACCTCCATTTGCTATTTACCTGATCAAAAATTCTTTGGAGTCTACTTGTGATATAAAATATCTATATAAACATTTCCAAACTAAAACGTCTAGATTTTGTTGCATATTTGGGAGTTAAGCATATATTCCCCATTATTTATTTGTGAATTGCTTATCCAATCTCTCTTCTCAATCATTTCTAACATCCTCTAATTGATTCTTATAGTTATCATGCAATATTTTATATGCTGTACTGATTATTCCCTTTTAAACAGCAGCTTCTATTCTAGATTGTACATAAAAGCTCTACCAGTGGCCTTTCATTTAGGATCCCCCTATTATTTTCTCTTGCCTGTACTCTAGCAATCCTTGATAGTGAAGGCAATCTCTAGCCTGCAGTCCAAATAAATTTTTGGCATCTTCCCATTCTATTACCTTTCCCTCTCTAATTATTTGATCCCAATACCTTGGTTCCTTTGCAAGTTTTCTCAAATAAATTCCAACCGCCTTGCCTACTGTCTGTATCCCTAATTGCAGTCATCCTTACTGGCAGAATCTCCTTTCTCCATTCCCACATTGGCTTAGTTCTTAGAATACTTCCTGCTACTTTATGAATATAATATTCTGCATGATTGTTGTTATTCTTCTTAAAGGTCTGCACCCAAAATCCAAGGTTTTCATTGTTTCCTGAGCTTCCCCCTCTTTCATCATCATCACTTTCCACTTTGAATTATACACTTCTGCTTGTGCTGTGTATAGGTACCTTAATCGTGCAGCTGTAAAATACCCCTTCAAATTGGTCATGATTGGTTTTGCAATAATTATACAACTGATCTTAGAAGGGTAGTAGAGGGTAATACATTTACTAATAGAAAACATGAGCTTTCTTATATCATTTTGTTGAACCTTTGATGTCATAGAGAGAGACCTGTAAAGTAATATACAAACCCAAAATAAACTTGCTTAAGTGAGCTCAGGTGGTATGAAGTATATTACAGGAAAATATGTTTAAATTGCAGAATAAAATGCAGTACTTTATTCTGTCTCAATGTAACTGCTAAAGTTACAAAACAAAACTGCATTTACAGAAAGGCAGTTTGTTTTTTGCTTCTAATGGGCAGTGCAGTGGTACAGCAGTTAGCATTGTCACCTCATAACAAGAGGTTCTCCAGTTCAATTATTTGCTGAGGTGCCTTCTGTGTAGGATCTGCATGTCCTCCCTGCATTTGTGTGGATTTCCTCCCAGTGCTCTGGTTTCCTCCCACATTCCAAAGACATGTGTCTGGAGCATTTTTCCCTGGGGCCTTCTCTGAAAATGGACTCTGTCCCAGTCAGACTTTCCTGGTAAACAAATGATAAATAAAATAAATAAATAAGCAATGCCATGTACTAAATTCACTGACAGTTTGTGTACCACACAAAACCACACAATTGACCTTTATAATATGCAGGACATAAAAGACTCATTAGTCAGAAGAGCAGCATTGCTAGATTGGGTAGTAAGTAGTCCATGGACATGGTCTGTGGAAAACAGAACCTTCCAAGTTTCAGTGTACTGTGCTGTGAGGTTCATTGCATAGTGCAGAGATTCACTAATAAGAGTACTGTGCAATATCCCTGCAAAGTAAGTTAAAGTATTTAAGTGGCTATTAGTGGCACTTCACCTATGATTTCTTATGAGAGAAACTAAGCAACATAAGCTACTCCACTTATCCCTGCTTAAACTGGCAATTCATGTGGGGGAGGAGTAATTTGCAGTGTGTGTGTGTGTGTGTGTGTGTATGTGTGTGTGTGTGTGTGTGTGTGTGTGTGTGTGTGTGTGTGTGTGTCAGCATCTGAGTTTCTGTGCGCCAGAGTGTCTGTGCAAATGTTTATGTCTACAAAGTTGTCTGTGTGGATTTTTTCCTGCTGTCCTAATAGTTTAATGAAAATGTTTCATTGCAGGGTGGGAGGGTGGCCTAATGGTTAAGGTGTTTGTCTTGCAAACACAAAGTGCAGCGTTTGAGTCTCACAAGGGACAATTGGCTAGGCTTAAAATGGCTTGCAAGGGCAGCTAGCTTAGTACGAACTAAGTATGATTGGCATTTGATTTTTACGTACCGAGTTGCCAGCCATGACGCACAACCTTCAACGAAGGTACACCCATTCACGCATGTCTCCACGCCAGAAGATGATCTAACTAAGAGTCAAACTGGACAGCATCTTACTGTGAGGTGACAACGCTACCGCAGCACCACCACCGCAGACCTGTATTTATATGTAATGAAAATCATATAGACAAAGAATATTGTGCATTCAGATCCAAAGTATTTATCTTTAATTTGTGCTGTTCTTCCTGTGGATTGTCAAGAGCCGGGATATGAGACACAGCTGAAGAAAATGTAAAACGAGTGATCTACATAAGACAAATTGAAACAGTTGTTACTTAAGTCAGAAATGCTGATGATAATTTCAGTGAAATAGAAGCCAACAAGATGATTAAAATGGTAGCTGCCATCTAAATCAAATGTAGAAGGAAAGTCAATAAAGACTATTCTAGTCATGCAAGGTATAGTCACCAAAGCTGAATAAAATCAACAAGTCTGTCCAAACTCAATACACAGGAGGGCAGCCTTTTAATTAAGGTCAGTACAGATATGCCCACAACACCACTGGGGTGATGTATGTGATCCTTTACTCTGCATGTCCTGGTTTTTATTTTGAAAAAAAAAAACTGAGAGAAGATTAAATAAAATAATCTATTACAGATCTTTAGGCAATTTTTTTCATGAAGGAGTAGATTTGGTAGTAAGACATCATGATCCCCTTACCATAGACATGTTACTCTTGAACTAGGCTAGAAACAAATTTCCAAAATATATCAAAGCACTGATATATTTACTCATGTTAACAGCAAAAAAAAAAATGTTACTAAGAAGTAGAGAATAAAAGACCCCTCATTTTGAAGCGTTAATTATGACAATGGAAGAGATTAAAGGATGGAGATGAAAACCCTAATCAAGAGGTATTCCAGGAAAATTAACAGTCAGTAAGTGGAAGTATTGGGAATTAGCTGAAACCACTTAAATATGAAACTGGGGAAAGTGGTAGCCAAAACATGTTATTCTGTGTTATTATAAATGCCCAAGACCTTATTTTCTGTTTCTGATAAGACATTTAACTTTTAGTAATGTTGTAAAGTAACTAGACTGAATTAAAGTACAGATTAAGATGGTTGATATATTTGAATTTCACTTTGTGACCTGGGTGATAAATAATAGTGTTTGGTCTGATTACTTCTTTAAATGAAGGAAAACATAAGCTCACCCAGGGTACTATGAACTTTTGTGAGTGCACCATGCATGCGGATTCTACAATTTGTAATATAATTAAATGCACAGGATAAATAAAAAGGTGGCATGACAAAAAAGAAAAAAAGAATCTGTGAACACTTACATTCCATTAAAAATGGTAATAAGAATGATGGTTTATTTAAATAGTCTTGTTCATGTAAGAATTTCTTTTTTGTATTGGGAAAGTTCTTCCAGGACAGTGGGGGGGGGGGGGGGGGGTTGAAAGACTACCTTACTTTGTAGGGAATTGTCATGAGAAATCCTTTTAAGTTGTGATGTTTTACCTGGCTTGAATGAATATGTTTCTCTTGCTCCAGTTTTAATGAGAAGGTCTGATAGGCTGAAGCATTAACACTTCCTATCAGATCTTTTTTAGTATATTTAAACTTGTTTTACAGAGGTCTCTTTGTATTCTGATGAAGTTCTTGCAAGAGCAATGAAAGTGCTAAGTCATTAAATTCTGTCAAGAAAATCTTGCAGAGCATTCCTTTCTTATTTATTTGGTTTTAATTTTGGAACATTTGACCTACTCTTTGGTTTGTTTCTTGGATGGTGACATCTCAACTGAGGAACACAATTTTTTGACTGAGAAGAAAGCATGCATTCCTATAATCTTCAGTATATTCAAGAAACTTAAGGACAGAGTTAAGTCCCCCCCTCCCCAAGGAAATCCATTATATCAGCAAATGATTCCAAGATGGAACGGCTAGTTGTTTTTCTATTGGCTAGAAATTAAAGCCTTTTATTACAAATTTTCCCACCATCTTATCCTAAAAGACTCTTGGGACTTCCTCAGCAAAATCAGGGAGTTACAAAATGAGCCAAGCGATATTTGGTCATGGATGAAGTCAAGGACTTGTTCACCATTACGCCACAATCTACTGGCCTTGCATGGTTTTGTGACATTGTTTCTACTAACACTCCAAAAGAATGTATTTTGCTTAAGAATGTTTCTTGATTATCACTCCAAAAACTCATTGAAAGAAGTCATGATTTTATCTGATCAGGTAGATGGGATTGTTATGCACACATCTTGAGAAAATCAGGACAAGAATTCTATTTGACCATACATTATCTAACATTTTGCATCATTCCTTGGATTCTGATGGCATATTCTCCTTAGTTAAGAATGACTGGTCCTGTGTTTCTGGCATTTTCCTGGTCTTAATAAATCTGGCACCATACCATCTTTCACATACAAGTTACTGAATAATATCAGTAACTCCTTTGAGCAGAGGATGGCCACTCATTCTACTTATGGTTGCATGAGCAAGTGTGGTGCATGAAGCCAGAGTATTTACATATTTGAGAGACCATATGTGGTTATTCCAAACCATCCAAGGGTTATTGCTTGTCAAGGCAGATATATCTGCAACACCACTGGGGTGGTCTATATGGCCTTTTGTTCTGCATGTCCAGATGTTTATACTGGAAAAACGAGGAGAAGATTAAAATAAAAGAACCCATGAACATTTACATTCTATTACAAATGGTGATGAAAATAATGCTTTACTTTAAACATTCTTGTTTCTGTAAGAATTATAAAACGTGTACTTTTTTAGTATTGAAAAGGTCCTCCAGGACAGCAGGTGGAGGTAATGACTGGCAAACAACCTTACTTTATAGGGAATTGTCATGGCAAATCCTTTTAAATGCCAGTGTTTTACCTGGCTTGAATGAATACATTTTTCTTGCTCTAGTTTAAAAGAGAAGCCTTAACACTTCCTGTCACACCTACCTTTTGGCATATTTAAGCTTGTTTTGCAGAGACGTCTTTTATTTTGATGAAGTTTTTATAAGAGAAATTAAAGTTTTTATTCATTAAATTCTGTCTGAGGAGTGTTCATTTTTTGATTATTTGGATTTCAATTTGGGACATCTTACCTACTCTTTGGTTTGTTTGTTTGTTTGTGCATAGGTTCATAGATTAGTACTAGACTTAATGCTTTCGTGGGCCATTTTAAGCCTAGCCAATTACCTCTTGTGAGAATCAAACCCTGCACCTTGTGTCTGTAAGGTAAGCACCTTAACCATTATGCCAGCCTCCCACCCTTTGTTTGTTTGTTTGTGCTCAGTACATACAGATATGGCTCAGCCAACATATGAGAGACAGAACTTCACAATATGGACAGAAATGTCTATTGCCAACTGTCAGCGTTATAGTGAAAACTGCAAATATGAATTCAGGCTGCAGTAAGACTGCAGAGACTTTTAATGGATCTTTACCTTACACTATTAGCACTGAGTAGCAGAAAGGAGACAAAGATACAATAATGTTGTCTCTGTTAATTACAGTCAATATAGTATCATCCAACAAACATGAGCCCGAAACAGGATTTGAGAAATAGGTGGTCAGGCAGGTTCAACTGCTAACTATCAGAGTTGCAAGTAAATGGCTAAACATCAAAACAGGAAGTGAAAGAACCCCAGACATTTTGCTGATGGAATAGAAAATATATACTGTTGAAGAAATATGGGGTCTGTATTATAACATTGAAGTTCTCTAACATCGAATGTTATAATATTGAATCCGTAATGTTGAACGCTAAAAACAGCAAAGGTGCAGGACATCAAATTCTTTCTCAGGGAAAGAATTTGGTGGGCCATTGCTGTGGCTTCGCTGTTTTCAGCGTTCAATATGTTGGAACGTTATGGATCGGGTACAGGTAAGTGTATGATTGTGTGTAGGTTAAGGTTAGGGGGCGGGTTAAATGAGTTAGGGTTAGGGAGTGGGTCAGGTAAGTGTGCAGTTGTGTGGACGTTAGTGTTAGGGTGCAGGTTCAGGTAAGTGTGCGATTGTGTGTAGGTTAGGATTAGGGGGCAGGTTAGGTGAGTTAGGGTTAGGGCACGGATCAGGTAAGTGTGCGATTGTATGTAGGTTAGGGTTAGGGGGCGGGTTAGGTGAGTTGGGGTTAGGGCGTGGGTGAGTTGAGTGTGCGATAGTGATGGACCTTAGGGTTGGGTTAAGGTAAGTGGATAGCTAGTACTGTATGTAAAGTTTAGTTTAGGTGTAGGATTTTAAGTGTATGTGTCTGGATGGCTGTTTTTTGTGTGTGTTTGTGCTGTGTGTATGCTTCTCGGAATAGCAAATTTTTTCCCTGGGAAAAAATTCGCTATTCTGACTGTTCGATGTTTTCACACTTCGGTGTTTAGGGTTCGATATAATAACATTCGATGTTAGAGAACTTCGATGTTATGATATAGACCCGTAATATGTAGGCAGATAAACTTAATGACTAAAAGGAAGACTTCCAAACTGAAAATTTAGACAAACTAGAATATTTTCTTGCAGAAGTTTTCCCAAGTGTCAAAGCTGCAACACCATAGTGACAGAAGTATTCATCAAATGGCATATCTGTGCTTTAAACTGAGGCCAAGTGGATGACCACATCTGAGGCATTTATCTAGATCTAAATTTCAGAAGCAGAAGAACACAGTAAAAAATGAACTAAAAATATACTTAATATAATAGCAGAAACAAATATTTGGACTAGGCATTCATTTGATGCCATCTTGCCCTTAGGACCCCCATCATGAGCTTAACATTAAGCAGGAGATTACTGAAAGGAAGACAGTGTTTATATTTATTTTGTATGATCCAGCAGCTGAATACTGTTATACTGTACTATCATAAACAAGATGCTGTATCATTTACTCCCATGTTCGTAAACACTGTCACTATGATGTATCATTTACTCCCATGTTCGTACATTCTGTCACTATATTATTTACTCCCATGTTCCCACATTCTGTCACTATATTATTTATTCCCACATTCGTACACACTGTCACTATGATGTATCATTTACTCCCATGTTCGTACATTCTGTCACTATATTATTTACTCCCACGTTTGTACACGCTGTCACTATGATGTATCATTTATTCCCATGTTCGTACACGCTGTCACTATGATGTATCATTTACTCCCATGTTCCTACATTCTGCCACTATATCATTTACTCCCATATTCGTACACACTGTCACTATGATGTATCATTTACTCCCATGTTCGTACATTCTTTCACTATATCATTTACTCCCACGTTCGTACACACTGTCACTATGATGTATCATTTACTCCCATGTTCGTACATTCTTTCACTATATCATTTACTCCCACATTCATACACACTTGTCACTATAATGTATCATTTACTCCCATGTTCATTCATGCTGTCACTATGATGTATCATTTACTCCCATGTTCGTACATTCTTTCACTATATCATTTACTCCCACATTCGTACACACTGTCACTATAATGTATCATTTACTCCCACATCCGTACACACTGTCACTATAATGCATCATTTACTGCCATGTTCGTACATGCTTTCACTATATCATTTACTCCCATGTTCATACACGCTGTCACTATGATTTATGATTTACTCCCATGTTCGTACTTGCTATCACTATGATGTATCATTTACTCCCATGTTCATTCATGTTGTCACTATGATGTATCATTTACTCCCATGTTTATAGATTCCAGGATCTAACTTTATTCAAGAGCTTTTCACTGGTTGTTCCATTTCATGTCTTTTCCTGAATGTAGACTTGTAACCTGACAGAATACTATGTGAATACAAATAATGCCTACATTGTAACAAAGACTGTATCTCAAATATCTCAGAAAGGAAACTAGAAAGGGAGAGTTAAATCTATAAGCATTCAGATATCCCTCATCCCTGTATAGTCAGACATCCCCTGACAGAGATCGTGATCAGGTGCACAGTGGGTTTTGCTATGATGCCTACATTCATACACAGCACTGTGGAAGCTGATTACCTAGGAATCATACAACATCTGCTGTGATTTGGTTGAGGACATCAAATATACCACTGCCTTTAGAAAGAATGCAAAGGTGAAAATAGAAAGGGGCAGTGGAGGGGCAGTAGCAGTGTTCTCATCTGACATTTATCTACATGTGAAAGCAGAGGGAGAGCTGATACAAAGACATGCCTGAATTCATGTGTGATTTCAAAATTGCTATCAATTCCTACAAATACAGCAAATTTAGTGAATGAAACATGTGAACATAATTCATTCAAGTCCAGATAATTTTAGAAGAGATGGCATTTAATTTCTCTGAATTTATTTGTATAGTTACTTTTACTTATAATGTTTTGCTAACATATCAAAAGTTAAAGATTTTCAACATTTGTAATTTGAGCTGCAGTCCTAATAACACAACTACTTGAAAAAAATTCTGTAAGAAAACTTCATAAAATAGAAGAGTATGTGATACTCAGACAACAAATTATAAACATGAATGGCAATTTTTGTTACAGAAATGTACCCAAGGGTGAGAGACTGGTGATTGGAGTAGATTTCAATGGGCATGTTGGTGAAGGGAACAGAGGGGGCGAGGAAGTGATGGGTAGGTATGGTGTTAAGCAAAGCAATGCAGAAGGTCAGATGGTAGTGGATTTTGCAAAAAGGATGGACATGGCTGTGATGAATACATATTTTAAAAAGGGGGGGGCATAGGGTGACATACAAGAGTGGAGGAAGATGCAAACAGGTGGATTATATCTTATGTAGAAGGGCCAATATGAAGGAGATTGGAGACTGTAAAGTTGTGGCAGGGGAAAGTGTAGTTAGGCAGTATAGGATGGTGGTTTGTAGGATGACATTGGTGATCAAGAAGAGGAGGATGAGTGTGAGGGCAGCACTAAGGATCAAATGGTAGAAATTGAAAAATGGTAATTATGAGGGGATGTTCAGGGAAGAGTTAAGACAGGCACTGGGTGGCAGTGAAGAGTTACCGAATAGCTGGGTAACTACAGCAGAGCTAGTAAGAGAGATGGCTAGAAGGGTGCTTGGTGTGACATCTGGAAAGAGGAAGGAGGACAAGGAGACCTGGTGGTGGAATGAAGAAGTACAGGAGAGTATACAGAGAAAGAGGTTGGAGAAGAAGAAGTGGGATTGTCAAAGAGATGAAGAAAGTAGACAAGAGGATAAAGAGATGAGGTGCATGGCAAAGAGAGAGGTGGTGAAGGCTAAGGATAAGACGTATGCAGAGTTGTATAAAAGGTTGGACACTAAGGAGGGAGAAAAGGACCTGTACCGATTGGCTAGACAGAGGGACCGAGCTAGTAAAGATGTGCAGCAGGAAAGGGTGATAAAGGATAATGAGGGAAACGTACTCACAAGTGAGGAGAGTGTGTTGAGCAGATGGAAAGAGTACTTTGAGGGGTTGATGAATGAAGAGAATGAGAGGGAGAGAAGGTTGGATGATGTGCAGAGAGTGAATCATGAAGTGCAGTGGATTAGCAAGGAGGAAGTAAGGATAGCTGTGAAGAGGATGAAGAACAGAAAGGCTGTTGGTCCAGATGACATACCTGTGGAAGCATGGAGGTGTTTAGGTGAAATGGCAGTGGAGTTTTTAACTAGATTGTTTAATGAAATCTTGGAAAGTGAGAGGATGCCTGAGGAATGGAGAAAAAGTATTTTTGGTACCGATTTTTAAGAATAAGGGTGATGTGCAAAGCTGTAGTAACTACAGAGGGATTAAACTGATCAGTCACAGCATGAAGTTATGGGAAAGAGTAGTGATAGCTAGATTAAGAAGGGAGGTGATGATTAGTGATCAGCAGTATGGTTTCATGCCAGGAAAGAGCACTACAGATGCGATGTTTGCTCTGAGAGTGTTGATGGAGAAGTACAGAGCAGGTCAGAAGGAGTTGCATTGTGTCTTTGTGGATTTAGAGAAAGCATATGACAGGGTACCTAGAGAGGAGTTGTGGTATTGTATGAGGAAGTCGGGAGTGTCAGAGAAGTATGTAAGAGTGGTACAAGATATGTACGAGGGTAGTGTGACAGCAGTGAGGTCTGTGGTGGGAGTGATGGATGCATTTAAGGTGGAGGTGGGATTACATCAAGAATCATCTCTGAGCCCTTTCTTATTTGCAATGGTGATGGACAGGTTGACAGACGAGATCAGACAGGAGTCCCTGTGGACTATGATGTTTGCAGATGACATTGTGATCTGTAGTGAGAGTAGGGAACAGGTGGAGGAGACCCTGGAAAGGTGGAGATATGCTCTAGAGAGAAGAGGAATGAAGGTCAGCAGGACTAAGACAGAATATATGTGTATGAATGAGAGGGAGGATAGAGGAATGGTGAGGATGCAGGGAGTAGCGGTGGTGAAGGTGAATGAGTTTAAGTACTTGGGATCAACAGTTCAGAGTAATGGTGAGTGTGGAAGAGAGGTGAAGAAGAAAGTACAGGCAGGATGGAGTGGGTGGAGAAGAGTGTCAGGAGCAATTTGTGACACACAAGTACCAGTAAGAGTGAAAGGGAAGGTCCACAAGAGGGTAGTGAGACCAGATATGTTATACAGGTTGGAGACAGTGGCATTGACAAAAAGGCAGGAGTCAGAGCTTGACGTGGCAGAGTTGAAGATGTTAAGATTTGCACTGGGTGTGACGAGGATGGACAGGATTAGGAATAAGTATATTAGAGGGTCAGTCCAGGTTGGAAGGTTTAGAGACAAAGCCAGAGAGGCAAGATTACATTGGTTTGGACATGTGCTGAGGAGGGATGAGGAGTATATTGGGAAAAAGATGCTAAGGATGAAGCTGCCAGGTAACAGGAAAAGAGGAAGCCCTAAGATAAGGTTTATGGATGTGGTGAGAGAGGATATGCAGGTGGTTGATGTGACAGAGCAAGATGCAGAGGACAGGAGGAAATAGAAACAGTTGATCTGCTGTGGTGACCCCTAATGATAGCAGCCGAAAGAAGAAGAAGAAATGTCTTACAGTGTTAGGGAACTTTGCTACTTCTCTGGCTATACAGTAGAAATACGATCTTTAGGACTGACATTAAAAATGTTAATAATTTTTTTTACGCATTATGTTAATTATATGCCCTTTTCAGCTGGAGATATAGAATTCTTTTACTACTAGTAAATGAAATAATTTCAGCAGTATAGCATATGCTCACTTTGATTGTTGTTTGTTGTATATATAATGATCATATGAAAAATACTGTTCAAGATGCAGGAGTAATTTTTAATATAGAACTACATCTGCTTCTCTCTTTACAGCTAGAAGAAAACATGGAAGATATTTATACAATTTAAATTTAATTAGAACAAAGACGAAGAAATTGAACATTTTGTTAACAAAAAACATTCTCCTTTAATTTCAGCTCTGATATATTTCCCAACACTTTACAGGTAAAGCAAATGAAAATAAAATTGCGCCTCTACACTAGTGGTGGATTTTTTTCTGCGCCTTTATAATAGGGCTTGCATTAGATATAATCAGATTTTTCAGTAGTTTTTGAAAAAAATATGTATTTGTGTTTACACTGTGGAATGCAATAAACCAGAAAGCTACATCAAGAGCTTAAAACCATTGCACAGAAAAAAAAAGTCATATTGTTCTTTTTGCATGATTCAATTTAGGGCATTTGTATTTTCCAAGAAATAGGATTACTTTCACTTAGTGTAATTATACATTTTCAAAGAATTCAGGTAAGAGGACCACATTGCTCATAGTCATGTGAGCCTGGAATACTAGATGGTTTAGTATTGTTGTTCAAAGCAGCTTGTACACCAGTTTCCTTCATATTAGGCTAACAGGATAGTTATAATTGATTGCACTTTGCAACAATGACTCATAAGTAAATATCTGATGAAAATGCATTGCTTTTTTTACTTCATTTTCTGCAGTTTGTGGCTGTGTGTGAACATGTGCGTGTATGTGTGAGTGTGTGTGTGTGCGTGCGTGTGTGTGCGTGTGCATGCGTGTGCATGCGTGTGCGTGTGTGTGTGTGTGTGTGTGTGTGTGTGTGTGTGTGTGTGCGCGCGCATGAGTATGTTATGTGTGTACATGCAATTATATGCCTGCATGCATGTATGCATGTGTGCATGTGTAAATGCACATGATCGTGTGTGTGTGTGTGTGTGCACACTCATGTGTGTGTGTGTGGGGAGGGGGGACTATTAATTATGCAAAGAATAAAAATACTGTTGGATTTTGCACCAACATTCAAAGCTGCCTACGACCATGTTTCAGATTCATTTAAAGTATCTCTTTCATGTTGTTGTGTTCCAATACCTTTAGGTACATATTAGTGATTTTTATTTCTTATACTTGATATGTTGTACCTACCCTCAGTTAAACCCTAATATTCATTGCAAATTACATAACATATGTAAATGGAAATTTGGTAATAAGTTGCTAGATATTTATTGTAGGTTAGATTTCCAGTGAGACACGGGGTCAATTTATAAATGGGAATATCATCATTACCAATTAAGGCTCTGTGGTTTAAGGAGCTAGAAAATGCGTTTAGGAACTGAAAAGAAAGTGAGGGCTCTATATAGGGTAGCATGGTACACTTAATGGGCCACACAAGAGTGTATTATGGGGATTTTTTTAAATGATTATTATGCACTTTATTAACATTGTGTGTAAGCATGGCATTCCTCAGCTAAGAAGAGTAGGAAAACATTTTGGCTAGATCTTGAGCATTTCAGACCCACAGATGACTGTGATACATTTTGCACTGAATGCACTGGAGTTGAGGCTGAGGACTACTTGATGACTTACTTTTGGAGTCAAGAAATGCTACCCACTTTGATATAGCTCTAGAAGACTATTTTTCAAGGGCACAGTAACTGATTAGCTGTTGTGTGGATGGAAGCCAGCTGCTGACAGCCTAGTTAAGCTCAGACAGAAGTATTGGGTGTGATGAAAGGAGGTACTTCCAGCCTAGCTAGCTGGAATTTTGTAAATAATTATATGTCATTTGTGAATATCAAACTAATCTATACAAGATGCCTGTGTTTAAAATGTATTAGAACTGTATGTCATGTGTATATCAAACTGCTTTGTACAGATGTCTGTGTTGAAAATGTATTTGTAAAGTATTTGTGCTTAAAATGTATTCACAGTGTGGCCTACTGGAAGAAAACAGAAACATACATGCACCATTATAGCTGTTTAAATGTATATGTTAACAGAGGAAACCAGAGGGTTAACCTCAGTCCAGCAAACTTTCAAAAATATTTAAATTAAATCACTTTATAGCCTAGGCCATAAAGACGCTATCTCTCATGTTTCAGTGCAGCTAGAGACACAAAGTCTGTACTAGGAAGCTTTCTGTATTGTCTTTGGGGTGGCCTAATGGCTACTTTAGAAGCATGAAGGAATGCAATTGTTTTATGACTTCCAGCACCTGCTAAAGATCTGAGCAAAAGCCCTTGCCTGGGTATTTTTACAGGTAGATGCTAAATACTGCCAGCTGCCAGCAATGGGGTTTGCATGAGAACTAGAAGCCAGATGACCAGAAATTATGTCATTTTTCAAGCTATCCCAGCAGTAATATTTTAGGTATTATTTTGAGAAGTCTCTTAGTGAGATAGAGCATTCTGCATTCTGTCTTAGACCTAACAACAACAAAAAGAACCATTCACCATATCATCTGCTTTGCTCTAAGTAAGTTGCTAGGGTATAGTAACTCTCTTAGATTCAGTCAGGAATATAGTGAAGTTTAGTTTAGGTTTTGTTTTTCTTTATTAGTGTGCGCCTGTACTGCAATGTTATTTTAAATATTTCCTGTGATTTTGAACTCTGATGTCACTGTGAATATATACTGAGTATTTTCTTTTTCTTTTATTATTTATTATTAAATATATTTAAACCTCTCATTGCAGCTGATCTCTGTGGAGATATTTAAGTTTTGAGAGTACTTGCATATTTATTTGGTGACACTGTGTGGGCCACTCCTAACAGCCTTGTTTTTGGACAAACTACCGTTTGTATTAATATTAATATTAATATTACACCGTAAAACTGGACACCCTTTGTTAAGGGCCATAAAGTGGCTGATAAGGACTGACTGGTAGCAGTGATAACTACCTTATAGTCTGGGCGGAAGGGGGCATAGCTAGTAAACCTGTGCCAGCCTTTCCCAGGTGTGTGTGTGTGTGTGTGTGTGTGTGTGTGTGTGTGTGTGTGTGTGTGTGTGTGTGTGTGTGTGTGTGTCAGCTACTGGGGCAGGGACAAGAAGCACTGGTTGGATAGAGAGGGTGCTGGAGGTCTTGGCTTGGTCATTCAGCTGAGATCTCAACTCTATAGCTGTGCCATTGGGGAGTTTTATTGTTGGAGCTCTGGAAAAAGAGGGAGAAACCAGCCCCGGACTGACTGTGGTCTCTGTGTGCTCTTAAGGGAAGTTGCACTTGATGTAGAGTGCTGCATCTGGAAATGCTGTGTGTGCACTTGTTATCCTCCCAGTGAACGTCCCCCACTGTTGCCAGTGGTGGGGACTGAGGCTCCTTGATTACTGGTTGGCAGTGGTGGGTCATCACACTGGGGATCAGTAGGCTGGGGGCTGGGTTGTTAAGTAGGAGATTCTAATCATTGCTGGGCCAATTGTGGAATAAGGGAGATTAATCATTGCCTGTGTGATAGGAGTTAAGGTACACAGATTACTGGCAGATGGGATGAACACTGATAAAGGAAGGAGCTCAGCTGACATACAGGTTGTGTTAGGGCAGAGTAAGGGAATCTGATATCCAACAGGCTGCACTAAGTATGGTTGGGTATTGAATAGTCTGTAATAACTACAGTGATGAACTGCAGGGCTCCACAACAGACAAACTTAGGAAGGTGCACTTTTCACTGTTGTGACAGGGTCAGTGTTAGAGTGAGTGGAGACAGGGAGTGGAATGGAGTAGGTGCTATTCATTCCTGGTGCTGATGCAGAAGTTATGAGCTTTGACAGATGTCAGATGCATGCACTGCTGTGGTTGGAGGGTATGACACTTTGAAGGCATATTCTGCAGTCATCCATCAACAGCAGTAACAGTGAGGAAATGCATTCCTCATTCAGGCTCTGGCATTTAAAGGCTCTTTCTAAGCCATTAGTGCAACATGGGTAAAGATATCTGGAGAAAAAAGTGGGAGGGTAGGTAGTTATGTGAAATGACACTCCATAATACCTCTGCACAAACATTTCAAAACAGGTTTACAAATTCCTTCCACATTAATCAGTCAAATTAATCCTTAATCACAGGCAAATGAAACTTAAGGATTTTAAGGTATATTTGACAGATGCTAAACTATTAATACTATAATTATTAACCAGACTTGACTATGAAAGATATTAAAGAAACAGAAGCTATCATTATTAGTTTTTGTCATAAAAAATAAAATGAAATGACATACATTGTTGTTATTAGAAATGTAATACTCATCTGCTGCACATTGTAAAGGTTGGAATGCTTGTTGAAAACCTAATGAGGGAAAGTACGATCCTTGGAACAGCAACCCTGTTTCACTTTTGGGAATACATACTATCCTAGAAACTGTGGCATCTCAGAGTAGTCCCCATTCTCCAATGTACAGGGATTTCAGCGTTAGTTTCCATCTATCTATATACATAGATATGGATAGATATCACGTGTATGTATAGACATATACATACACATTAGCTTAGTACCTTTGAGTGAAATGCTCAAAACTTAACATCTGTTTGGATCGAAGAGGTGTGCAAGATCAACAACCCCTGTGTAGGGGAATATGCCCTTTCCCCAGAGATTGGTCGAGCTTGTAGTAATACATATATATATATATATATATATATATATATATATATATATATGTGTGTGTGTGTGTGTGTGTGTGTGTGTGTGTGTATATATATATATATATATATATATATATATATATATATATATACAATTAGTGGGGGTGGGAGAGAGCATTTGCTTTTTATTTTGCATGTTCCAAAGTTAGTTCTTGTGCAGTATTCTGTCGACATTAATACCATTAATGCTTCAGTGTCTTGGCTGTCAAAATTTTGCATATTTGATGCAGAATACTACAGCTGCATGGCATTATTTCAGTGACTAATAGAAAGCTGCTACAATTAACCAAATGTCAACTGCTCGAACTCTCCTGGCTTTTCCTAAACAAGGTCAAGGCACAGAGGTGGTCAGCCTATGCCCTTTTCCCACTGTGGTGCAGTCTCAGGGTTGATATATATATATTTAGCAAGGATGGGGGGGGGACAGCGGGGTTTGCACCATACAAAAAAAGTTTTTTTGTTTCTTATTTTGTTTTTTAATGAATCCACAGTGGTGGTGCTGCAGTAGCCTTGTCGCCTCACATCAAGACATTGTGCCGTTTGATTCTCAGCTAGAGCGTCTTCTGCGTGGAGACATGCGTGAATGGGCGTACCTTCATTGAAGGTTGTGTGTCAGGGCTGGTAACTCGGCACGTAAAAATCAACTACCAATAATTACCGGACCGGAGTTCCGCTGTGGCGACCCCTAACCGGGAAAAGCCGAAAGACACATCATCATCATCATCATCATCATCATCATCATTTTGTTTTTTAATGCTTTCAGGACCAATATTTTGAGTTCAATCTTTTGAAGGTTTTAGAGTATGAGGTTTCTTTGTAATATCATAATCCATAGGGTATATATAATGTATATTTCTTTCATAAATCTTAATATGTCTATCCATCACTATTAAATCAAGCAACTCTTCCCTTAGATAATGTTGAAGGTTGTGTGTCAGGGCTGGTAACTCGGCACGTAAAAATCAACTACCAATAATTACCGGACCGGAGTTCCGCTGTGGCGACCCCTAACCGGGAAAAGCCGAAAGACACATCATCATCATCATCATCATCATTTTGTTTTTTAATGCTTTCAGGACCAATATTTTGAGTTCAATCTTTTGAGGGTTTTAGAGTATGAGGTTTCTTTGTAATATCATAATCCATAGGGTATATATAATGTATATTTCTTTCATAAATCTTAATATGTCTATCCATCACTATTAAATCAAGCAACTCTTCCCTTAGATAATGTTTTTCCTAACCTGAGGGCATATTCTTTCTTCTCTGATTCCTGTGGGTATTATAGAGAAAGTTCCAGAACATTTACCTGTGACATATCCTCTTCAGCTGTATCTTGCTCATCATATGGGAACTCAGTGGCCCATCACTCCTCAACGTTGCCTGATTCAGAGTTGCCACTGTTTCCTGCCACTTCCCTTACTGTGCAACTCCAGCTGAATTTTTGTACCAGGTTTCTACAGAAGGCTCCAGAAAATCATCATGTGGTAAGTCATCAGATTCCTCCAGTTATACCTGCTTCTCCTTGGCTTGAGAACATATCATTCCATAGAGCTGTGACATTACTTGTGTTGGATTTTCTACATTAAATCCTTCACTTTGCAGGTAATCCATACATTCAGTTTCTATTTCTTTAACTTCTCAATTACTAATCCTCTACTCAACTTCCCCCTTTGTTTTTGCATTTTTTGTATTGTGAAATTTTCAACATACGTGTGCTGTTGTCAGTATTTTTCTTCAAATATCATTGGTGCTGCTTTTTATAGGTTCATAGGTTCATACTAGGCTATCTGCCCTAGGGCATTTATAAGCCTAGCCAGAGTGTGTGTGGCTTTCACCACCCCTTAGGATGAGAATACTATACCCATTAGTTTGCTGTGCCTCTGTCCAGCAGTGACACAGAGATGATTCCCGGGGTAAACCTACGATCTCCCATCCACTCGTCAAGATTTTTCTTGAACAGAGTCAGTGAGGGGCTCTGCCTCACATGGACTGGGATTCTGTTCCATAGTGTAGGGAGTCTCTGGGTGATGAATCTGTCCCTCCAGCACATCCTATTTATATCCGTGTTGAGGTTTAAGTCTCTTGCTCTCGTGGCTCTGGTGGATTTGGATTTTTTGAGGTGGAGCATGTCCATTAATTCCGGGTTGGACATGGCCTTGTATGTCAGGCACAGATCACCTCTGAGCAGATGGTATGTGACTGAATAGAGCTGGAGTTTCTTCAGTCGGGCAGCGTATGACATATGTTTGAGCCCCTTTATCCTTTTGGTGAGGAACTTTTGGGGTCTTTCCAACTGCTGCAGGTGGCTGGTAAGGTACATTCCGAATGGGGCGTTGTACTCAATCATTGGTCTGATAAGTGAAGAGTACAGGGGTACAATGACCTCTCCTGATCTGGATGTGAATCCCTTCATGATCAGGTGGGCAATGTAGAAGGTCTTCCTAACCACTTTGGCAATGTGAGTGTCAAAAGAGAGGTTACTGTCAACTTGGGTCCCCAGGTCCCTGATAACTTCTTCCTTGTTTAATGGATTACCACCTATGTGGTAATTAGGGGTTACCTTGTTTTTCCCAAAGGGTATGACTATACATTTTTTGGCATTTAGCTTAAGGCCATGGCTCTGGCACCAGTTATCCATTTCTATGAGACCTCTCTGGAGGATGTCTGTGTCTGATGGAGTGTCAATTATGGTGCCCAGTTTGAAGTCATCTGCAAATTTTGTCAGCCACAATCCCCCTATGTTTGCCTGCACTTCAGACAAATAAATGCCAAACAAGAGGCGGCCCAGGACTGAGCCCTGTGGGACACCGCTCATGACCGGCTTAGAGTCTGACATGGCACCAGCAACTCTAACCCTGTGGGTTCTGTCCTTGAGCCAGTTTGCAACCCATCTTGTGACATATGGGTTTACATCTAAGCTGGTGAGCTTTTCTATGATGCCCGAGTGGGGTATTGTGTCGAACGCTTTTGCTAGGTCAAGGTAGGCTGTGTGAACTGCCTTACCCTCATCAATGGCCTTAGTGACTGTTTCGAAAAAGTCGACCAAATTCAAGAGGCAGGATCTGCCCTTGACAAAGCCAAATTGGGTAGGATCCAGTGTCTGTAGGTCCCCAATGTCTTTATTTATGAGTTCCATTATGATCCTCTCCATAGCTTTGCAGACAAGGCTCGTCAAGCTTATGGGGCGGTAATTTCCAGGGTCCGTAGAAGCACCGCCTTTGTGGAGTGGGACCACAGTTGCCGTACGCCATTCTTTGGGTACGTATCCTGTAGTAAGGCTAAGATTAAACAGCAGCCTTATGTGTGGGTTTAGTTCCTCATTGAGTTCATGTAGCACACAGCCGGGGACACCGTCCAGTCCCATTGATGCTGTATTTTTTGCTTTAGAGAGAGCAGCTCTCACCTGGGCATCTGAGATGTTTGGGAGGCTAGACTCTGGTGGGATAGATATTTCTCCTTTTGGGAGGGAGGGAGAAATTTGCACTGAACCTGTCTGCCAGTATGTTGGCAATGTCTGTGGGTTCAGTGAATTTTGTATCATTATGGACTAATTCTGAGCATATCTGGGAGTTTCCACCCAGGTTTCTAACATAGCTAAAGAAGGCCTTATGATTGTCTTTTGTGTCTTTAGCGATTTTTCTCTCAAAGTTGGCCTTGGATGATTTTATGAGTGATCGTAGTTTTTTGCTAGTATTGATCAGAGATGCCTTCCCTTTTAGGGATTTTGCTCTGTCATGTAGTAGCTTTCTCCTCTTGTTGTAGAGTTTGTTTATGGCTGGGGTCCACCAGACCAGGCGCCTGCCTTTGGTGGAAAGGGTCTTGATTTTATTAGGGATTGCTTGATCCATACATTCCTGGAGGTGCTCGTAGAAGGCATTTGTAAGGGATTCAGCAGCGTGGGTTGTGGTTTCCACTGGCTCGGGGGCCTTGAAGGATACCACTCCAGTATTAAGAAGTGTGAAGTTTGCTTTTGAGAAGTTCTTCACTGTGGTCTTTTTTGCTGGGGTTGGAGGCGGGATGTGGATCTCCAGTGAGATTAATTTATGGTCTGATCTCACCAATGAGGGATATACTTCCGGTGTGGAGCATTTTGTCCCCATGTTTGTGATGATCAGGTCTAGTATATTTTCTCCTCTTATGGGAATGGTGACTAGTTGTTCCATAGCATTTGAGTTTATGAACTCCAGGAACCTTTGGGCTAGGGTGTTGGGGCTTGAGTAATGTTCCCAGTCTATGTTTGGGTAGTTGAAGTCACTCAATATGATGGTGTTTGGAGAGACATTCATACTCTCCAGTGTCTTCAGGAAGGCTGTGTGGGTTTCCTGAGTTTGAGAGGGTGGTCTGTAGCATGCTACAAACTGTAGGGCAGTTTTACCTATGGTTAATTGCACCTGGATGGTCTCCAATGCTTCATGCGTCACCACTAACCTGGAGGTGTGGGTATCCTTTATGAATATGGATACCCCCCCTCCTTTTGTGGTTTGGTCTGGATTTTGGGGCCGGAGCGCATGATATGAGGTATAACCTGATAGTGCTGGGGTGCTCTCAGGAGCCTTGAACCAGGTTTCAGTCACAGCACAGACATCGATGTTCTCCATACTGAGGAGGGCTTCGAGGGCATGCATCTTGAGATTTAGACTTCTGGCATTGAGCAGTATTACCCTTAGTTTTTTTCCATTTTTGTTTTCTAGGGTGGTAGGTTTATCATTTGAGCCTTGCCTAAAAAGGCACTATGGGGGTGGCAAGAGCCTTTGCCAATATCCGGAAGCCCAGGGTGACAGGTGCAAGCCGTCCCTTGAAGCAGCGTGGCTTGTCAAGCATGTCATCCCAGGCAGACAGACATTGGATCCCCTTAGAATGACACCAGTAATTAAGCCAATTATTAAAGCTGATCATTTTGTCTCTGTATTGTGGCATCATTCTTGGTGAGGGTAGGATACTGCTCAGGGTCAGGGTCATAACGGCCTGGGCTACATAATCTGAGAGCTCCTCTATGTCTCTTTTCATGTAGTCCAGGGAGGTACGTGTCAGGTCATTCACACCGGCATGGACAATGACTGAGTCATACTTGTACTTGCTGTGGAGTGACCTGAGTGCTTGTGTTATGTGGCGGATTCTAGCGCCCGACAGGCAGCTTACTGTGATCTTTTCCTTGTTCAGTCTGGTGAGTGGGACGTCAGTGTGTCTGACTATGGAGTCACCTATAACAAGTGTGTCTGGCATTGTGTTTGGCCTTAAGGGCTGTGACTGTTTAGCACACTGACTTTGAGAACTATGTGTTGCATGTCTTATGTCTTGAGGTGGCAGTTGCTTGGGTGTCTGCTTTGGAGGCCTCTGTAGTTTTGGTAGATTTTTGATCAGTGCCTCCGAGTATGTCTTTGTGTGTTTATGTGTTTGTTTTGCAGTTGTGATAGTTCTATGTGAAACTGGGTTTGTGGTGTGCATGGTTTCCTTCTCCTCCTGTCTGGTCTTGCCAGTCCTGAGTTGAGAGAGCTCAGCCTCCAGTTTGGCTATATAGTTGCATCTCTCACATGTATTTGTGTTTTGTGGGAGAAGGAGTGGGTTGTCTGTGTACATGAAGCAATTGTAACATTGCCTCAAGATGCCCAGATTCACCAGCTGAACAGGAGAGGACGCTAGCAACTGACCCTTCGACATGCTAGAAAAAGTGAAAAAGTTTGCTGTGTAACTGAGTCAGAAGGGACCTATAGGGAAATGGGTACTCAAGGGGATTCTAGGCTAATGTAGTACTTTGTTTAGTATATAAGTACTTTACCTATATAAAAATGCTTTAGGAGCAAGTGCTGAGCTTTTGAGATAGAGAATAGACTGTTTAGATTGCAAGTAGAGAAGTTCTAAAGGAAAAATTGAAGAGCAGACTTTACGGAGCCAGAAATAGTTTAACCTTGTTTAACCGGCGCTGCCCGATGGTGCTCTATGGGCAGCTCAGCGCTAAATCACGCAAAAACGCGCTAAAGCGGGCTTTATAGCAGGGGGTTGAAAAGAGCTAGGAATTGACCCAAAATGGCCAATAGACTACAAGTTTCTGGCTGGAACCACTGCTCTAGGGACAAATAGGCTGCTCAGTGCTCTCCACTCCCACTGGTGAACAAAGAAGCTTCCCTTTATCCAAATAAGGATACGGAATAGCACAGGAACCAAGCCAAAGCCCAGAGCAAACTCTGAAGACTGGACTATTCTAGTTCAGTAAGGCGGGAAAACAAGATTGTTTTCTGCAAAAAAAAAAAAAAAAAAAAAAAGAGGAAAAACAGACAGTAAATTCTATAAATGCTTTTAAACGGCTAGCGCACTTGAGTGTGTTAGCCTACAGGTAAAATTAAGTAACAAATAACTTTTTTAAAAGTGCAAAACAGTTAATCAACACAAAAACAGTTTAAATAGAATGCAGAGCTGTATAAACAGGCGAAAATGCAGTCGCTAAGCAGTAAATAATCAAAAAGCCAGAAAAAAATACTTAAATCAGGAAAAAGTCACTCTTTTGCTCTCTGCTGCTTGTAGAACTTTGCATGACACCACGAGGAGCGGTGCTGAGTTGAATACAAGTGAAAAAGCGCGCTAAAGCGGGCTTTATTACAGGGGGCTGAAAAGAGCTAGGAATTGACCCAAAATGGCCAATAGACTACAAGTTTCTGGCTGGAACCACTCCTCTAGGGACAAATAGGCTGCTCAGTGCTCCCCACTCCCACTGGTGAACAAAGATGCTTCCTTTTATCCAAATAAGGATATGGAATAGCACAGGAACCAAGACAAAGCCCAGAGATCAGCAAACTCTGAAGACTGGACTATTCTAGTTCAGTAAGGCGGGAAAACAAGATTTTTTTTTGTTTGTTTTTTTCTTTTTTGCAGAAAACAGAGGAAAAACAGACAGTAAATGCTATAAATGCTTTTAAACGGCTAGCACACTTGAGTGTGTTAGCCTACAGGTAAAATTAAGCAACAAATAACTTTTTAAAAGTGCAAAACAGTTAATCAACACAAAAACAGTTTAAATAGAATGCAGAGCTGTATAAACAGGTGAAAATGCAGTCGCTAAGCAGTAAATAATCAAAAAGCCAGAAAAAATACTTAAATCAGTTATAGCAAATACAGTTATAACAAATGCTCTGAAATATACTGTATATTTCCAAAATGTTTGAGAAGGACAGTCAGAACACAAGAAGGTTCAGGTGAAAAAAAAAAATTGTTTTACTTTTTGAAAGGGAAAAAGGAGGAACAGAAGGCCTTATCAAATGTTCTCTCTGTATTAGGCAGAATGAGCTAATGACACTAGACTGGGAGGTGTGTCACAGTAGGGGTGGGCAACTGCAAAGCCACCAAGTATAATAGCAAGACACCAACAGGGAGGGAGGAGGGTGGGACACAATAGCCTACAGACAGCAAGCACTAGAGAGACAAATGAAAGTTTTTAAACAGATAAGGATTTGTGAAGATACTGAATAGACAAAGTGCTTTATATATATTAAATTTTAAAAACAGTAATCTGTAAAAATAATCAAAAAAATCAAGATACTTATAGTTTGTAGCTCAATTGCAGTCAACTTCTCTAGTCTGCACTGTGTGCAAAGACAGAAACCCTATCAAAGTTAGGGCTTAAAAACCAGAACAGCTTCTTTTTTTTTTTTTTTTTTACAAGAACACAAAAGAACCAGCCCCCACTAGCCAAAAGATAATTACACAGAGGAAATGTTTCAGTTTACACAATAGCCTACAGACAGCAAGCACTAGAGAGACAAATGAAAGTTTTTAAACAGATAAGGATTTGTGAAGATACTGAATAGACAAAGTGCTTTATATATATTAAATTTTAAAAACAGTAATCTGTAAAAATAATCAAAAAAATCAAGATACTTATATTTTGAGCTCAGTTGCGGTATTGATTAGTTTTGCTTTTCCCTTTGCATAAATACTGCACCATAGCAAACCTCTTTTTCTTTTCCATGTCCATATTTCTTCTTCAAATATCATCCACTCCACTTGTTTCTCCTTAAATTGGGGACTCATTGTTCCATCATGGTCTGACATCAACTGTGATGGATTTTCTATACTTAATCCTTCACTTTGTAAGCAATCCATAACTTCATTTTCTATTTGTTTAACTTTTACCCTAATAATCCTCTGTTCTAAGTTCCCCATTTGTTTTCTTTTTTTTTTTTTTTGTCTTTGTTCTATGAAATTTTCCATATCAGGTTGCTTTTGCTCTTGTCTATCTCTTCAAATATCTGTGGAGCTGCTTTTTGGTACAGATTAGTTTGGCTTTTTCTTATTGTACCATATCAGATCTCTTTTTCCCGTGTTCATGTTTCTTTTTATACCTTTTCAAAAATCTCTGTTCTTTCTTTCCACACTTCCTTTGATACTTATTTTTTCCAGGTGGCCCAAAGTTTCTTCATGTATGTAATTTTTTTTCATGGATCTGTTGTACTGATGAACACAAATTTGTATTTGAAGCTTTTGTCAGTTTTTCTTGTTCAAGTATTTTTCTTTCCTCTGATTTCTCTCTTAATTTTTCTGAATATCTTCTCTCTGGAAATTCTGGAAATTCTGGGCTTCTTGTATAACAATAGCAATACATAATTTCGTCCTTATCCTCAAAACCCATTTTGTCATCTTTATGGCTCTTTTTTTTGGCCTGTCAGTTTTTGTGGGTTTTGTGGACTATTCCTTCTGCAGAAGGTGGCTATCTGAGCAACTCAGTATGACAATGCAAAGGCTTTCTGAATTTTGCCTATTGTGGATACTCATGGAGGAAAACTGTACTGCAATAAAGACTGGTCTGTTTCATATATATATATATATATATATATATATATATATATATATATATATATATATATATAAATTATGCCTCATTTACTATGCAGCATGAGATTGGTGGTTTTAAATGTTAATTGATGTATATATATGCACTGATGTAGTTACCAGCCCACATCTGAGGAAGCTTTTGAAACGAAAACGTACTTGCATATGGAGCGTTAGTGTGATTTCAGTGTTCTTTCCTGTGAAGCGAATGCCTGGATTAAACTATTTTAACAGCTGAAAAGCTTTGTTCCTTGGCGTTTTTATCCTGTGAATTTCTGTAACCTACACTGTTAAATCAACAACTACAAGGCTTGACTAAGTCGTCCTGTCCGTAAGCTTCATTGTGTTTTCTTCCAGGGTCTTGGCATATGGTTTTTAATTACTTCTTTGACCCGTTGGCAGTTTTTGGTGAATGAAACCTGAGATACACAACACTGGAAAATACTGGAAAAAAGTGGTTCAGAAAACAATAGTGTGGTCATTTGGCAGTGGAGGCCAATAACAAGGCAAACCCTCCAGAAATCAACAGCAGGTAGTTGTTACCATCTAACTGAAAATAATTGTAATTATGCAAAGTAAAGCAGGACCATTGAAAAGGAGAGTAATTTGCAAAAAAAAAAAAAAAAAAAAAAAAAAACAAGATAGGAAACCTGTTTACTGTGTGATTATTGCAGTACCGCAGTCAATGGTTTGAGGATAGAACCTAGGTGGGATAGGTTAAAAAGTTGGAGTGAAGCTTTCAATACATCTTCACGACATAACAACACTGCACTAAGTCTGGTCACTCAACTGTGTTAGCCTTTGATGATCAGATTCAGCAACAATAAATTCCAGGGACTGTACAGGAAGCAGCATGGAACTCAAATGTACTGTGCTGAGGACCGAGCAACGTATTATAAACAGGAATCTTAAGGGTTGTAATGTTACTGTTGTAGTGGTACAGAGCAAAATCTAGTTACATAAATGAGAAGCAGACAACAGTGGGTTAGTAGTAACTCACAGCTGGAAACTGTTACTGTAATAGACATAGACATAGCAATCAACTGAAATGCCTTTGAAACCATAGCACAGTCTAAAAGAGCAACAGCAACATTACATCGAGAATCCAATATGCTCTCCTATACGTATAACATGTACAAAGATTACAGCATAGTTCTATATCTGTAGGGCCCTCCAGCAGAAAGAAAGAAATGTAGATATTCAGCATAATACCTTCCTCGTGCACCTCTGATACAATGATGTTTTCTTGTATGGTATTCTGTTTTCTTTGTCATTCTCTGATTCTTTCATAAACAGCCTCCTCTTTTCATTGTACCTCTGCTGTGTTTCATTACCCATTGAAGGTCAGTATTGTCTTTTGTGAAGTACCTCTTCTAACTCAAGACACCACACTGGATTGCCACCCTGTACAGTGCATGTTCCATCCAAAATAGATAAGGAAATTCAGACATTAAATTTAGTTCAGCCCTATCACCTAAATCTTATATAAGATAAAAATGGACATCCTGCAGTGTAACTTCCAATGGTTCTTAAGTGTGCCTGACCCCATAGCACTGCCATTAAAACTTTGTCATTGATGCATTATGTGGCCTCGGACTACACTGGTAGCATGCAGTAAGGCAGTAGTTTATAACTACAGTTCAAGTTTTAAAAAGCATACAGTTTGAAGCTATTCCCTGTGCATGATGAAGACATATTGTACAGTACATTACTGTTGATGCATGCAGTCCTTATCTGTACCCCTCCCACCACTCTGCTGCTGCAGACTAGCTCCATGTGTATGCTGGAAGTGGTATAGCAGGCTTTTGGGCCTCCCACCCTGAAATGCCTATAGTAGCAATGCTGACATAAAGCTGTTCCTTCATCTCAGTGCAAACAGACTTTTATGGGTAACTCCATTCCTTTGAAGTGGTAAATTGGCATTCTGCACCAATATACAGCTTTGATGTGGTATAGAGTACCAAGTCTGAGCCTTATTTCAGAATTAGGAGTAGACCTCCATGATTCCTCATTAGACTATGTGGCCTTATCATTCCCAGGGCTCTGTTCTGGATTTGGGCATGTTGTTACTGCCAAGCTTAGTATGCTGTGTTAGGTATAACTCCTTTTAGAATCCCAGAGATTGGAAGAATATGTGTACATACAGCAGATCTTAAAAATAAAGAAAGCTTTCACTAAAAATTTTGTTACGGATGCTTATGAACATCATTTTACATTTCAGGACATTTTTGTGCAGAACAGAAGTTAATGTTAGGGAACCTGGATATTAAATTGCTATTAGCAGAGTCCAGATGGTAGAATGTGTTAAATGTTCATTAAACATTGATCTTATGCACCTTTAAAAAGTAAATTGATTACTTTAAGTAAGTGGATTGTCATTGCTTAGTACATTCATATGTCATTTTAATTATGCATTTGATCATGTGTTTTATATAAATGTTTTATCTTAACAAAGCACTGAGTGATGTGACTTTCACGTGATAAACTATTCTGTTAAATTTTGAACTTCTTGCAGTCTTAGCTCATCTGCTTGCACTGGTGAACAATGAAAGACTGTATTGGGAAGGCCCTCACTTCAGACCAATAAAACTTCAGATTTTCCTACCTTTTAGCTGCGTACTGCAGTATCAGCATTAATACCCTTTTCTAGCTTATTTTTAAAATCTGCAACAAGAGAGGAGACTGTTAATTGCTGGAGAACCAATGAACCCCTTTTCAGGTTGCTTTTGTTTTGCTCCTGCTGAGGAAAGTAAAGAGACCTGGATTTCTAGCCTAAGTAGAGAAGTCTAAGCACTGGAGAGCCAGAACTATGCTTCCTGAGAGCCTGCAAAGAATTTGTGACACTGTTTTTTTCTTGGTACAAGCAGGAGTACCTGATTCCCAATTGTCTGTGATTGGCTGGAGTGTGGGACGTCCATGATTGTTCTGGTTGCGATGTCAACAAGAACCTCTTCAGTGCAAATTCTAGAGCACTGTGCAGCTGCACACGCTGTTGTGCTGAGCTGTAGCCTACGGATCCCTGCAATATCTGAGATGAGCCTACTGATAACAAAAGAGTGAGCAACCTGTTTCTCATGATCCAGCTTGGGAATCATGTTAATAATTTGCTCATAGTCAGAGAAAAAGCAGAAGGGCAATAATTCCTTGCAAAAGGCTGATGGGAGGTGACCTGCACTGGTACTGCAGGTAACAGGCAGTTGGTGAATTACTAATATTTCTCATTCTTGACAACCCTTGCTTAACTCCTCCATAAAACATGCAATAAAATGTGTATTCCACCTCTATCTAGTATCACGGGCTCATTTTGTATCCATACTAGCTCTGGGAGGTTTGTGGTGATGGTGTATCAACTGCCTTCTTTTTCCTGACAATTCTTAACTTGTAGGATACTCTAATCCCTTGTGCAAGTAATGTAAATACTGGAATCTTTATTTGGCAAAATAGGAGGATAATTTAACCATCTTGTCCTCGGCAGTTACATACTGGATCCCTCTGGAATGACACCAGTTAGGTACAAGGGCATAGCCAGGCATACTCCTCATACTCTAAAGTATACCTTTTTTGCTGCATCAGTCAGAAACATTGAAGGTTTTTCAGGCTATATTATGTCTACAGCTGTCTGAAGTAATGCCTCTAACAACATATACATAAGTTGCTTACAGAAAGGATTGCTAATATAAAAGTAGTATCTTTAACAGTTTTAGAGAGAACAGTCAAATGATTGTCTGCATGCATAAACTGCTAGGGGCAGCATTTTGAAAGATGTGCCCCTTTTTTTAAAGGCCAGGTCAGTTGGGGGCAGTAAAAAGAGTTTGTGAATACAACATGGAATTTTCTGACTACACCCCTGGTTAAGTATGCAGTTGTCTTTGAACTTAAGCATCATTCTTGATAATGGTAGAATACAGCTCGGCAGCAGTGACTTACCTTCCTTCAAGACATGGTAGTAGAGCTCAGCAGCATCTCTCTGCATCTCTCCCAGGTGGATACACCTGAGGACATTTACTCACACATGAGCAACCAAAAGGTCATACTCATTTAATACAATGACAGGTCATGAGAGTCCTAGTAACATCCTTAACTGTAACCCCAGAGTGCCTGTAGCTCTCTCCTTGTCCAATCTGTTGAGTGCACTGCCAAAGTGTTTAACTATGAGAACTTGTAACTCTCTGTGGGCTTATAGGATATTAACAGAGAAAGCTTACAGTTCTGGCGATTCACAATGCAGATATGTGCAGGCGTAGGTGTGAATAGAGATACAGGTGTGTCCCTGCATATCTAAAGTTTACATTATGGAGGCCTGGTATGCTTAGGCAAATAATATCTGAATGACCTTAGAATATGCTGGTAAACTATTACGTATGTTGTTGTTTTCTGACACTGTCAAAAACAAACTGACTGAAACAGATCCAGATTTTTTAATAACACATTGCAAGTCAGTTAAGCACTTCTACCATGAAAGACTTCATCAGAACTGACTTGCAGTATTAAAAATACACTTTAAAATAGGAAAAGTGGCACAGCACATATCAATAAAACAGCCAATCACTGTACAGCGTCAAAGTCACAAAAAAGATTACATGCCAGAGTAAAAATATATATTTAAAATGTTCATCAGTAAGTTCACCTTGCTTTTAAAATCAGTGATTTAACCATGCTTTAAAAATTCATTTAATGTTCAAAACCTTAAGTCCCAGAAGTTTGTTTGCATATAACCTTAACTGACATTTTAATTCTAAAATTTCCAAAAGGTTTCCACTCCCTCCTACACCCCAGCCATTCTTTTACTTCCTTCAACAAACAAAATAAGAATTTTTTGAATTAATTACAGATCAGTGAATGTTTTAAAAGGTGTATTATTAGTATTCTTAATTTTAATGGCATGTAAGTGCTCATTTACACAATGGAACAGCTTCCTTTTTACCCCTGGGATTCAAAAGCCTTACTGTGAGTAAGAATAACTTGGCTGCTTCTCCACTCACAGTAAGTCTTTGCAATTCTTAGAAAACCCTACCACTGAAATTTCCAACTGGTGGAGATATCAGCATTGTGAGCAGTCCTGCTGGTTGAGCCACATGCTAATACAGCAATATGGGGGATTGCCTAATGCTAATTAGCCATGTGTTCTCCCCATGAAATGCTTTCAGTTCCTAATTTATGTTGCTGAACAATTTAGAGAACCACTCAGCTGTGTCACTTTCCACTGTTAGTGGAAAAAGTGAATGCCATCTAAAGGTGGCAGTCAGCCATGCACTACTATGAAAACAGTCTCAATAATCAGTTCAATGAAGACATAGGGATGGAGGGTGTTAAACTGTGGACGTGTGTGTGTGTGTGTGTGTGTGTGTGTGTGTGTGTGTGTGTGTGTGTGTGTGTGTGTGTGTGTGTGTGTGTGTGTGTGTATGTGTGCGCGCAAGTATGCATGTGTGTATGTGTATGTATGTATGTATGTATATAAAGGGACATGAATAAAGCCAAATTAATGTGTGTGTGTGTGTGTGTGTGTGTGTGTGTGTGTGTGTGTGTGTGTGTGTGTGTGTGGGTTGTGCAGTGGGATGCCTTTCGCATTGTGATGAAAGGACCAGCAGGCAGATCACTACTGTCATCAGTTCTAACAGCTTTATTGTTAAACTAGGGAAATTTAGAGGCATGTTAATGAGCTTATAATGAGGTCTTTCCCAATATGGCCATAGCTGTCTCTGAATCGTACTTCCTTACCTTCATATAACTTGACCTACCTGAGGCAGGCAGTTTATGTGAGCAGGGAGAATCTTTCTGAATCCTTAGGTTAGCTTTCAAAATATAAAATGAGTCACAAGATGTATAACTAGCACAAAATACAACTGGAGCTATTGCAATTAAATCTGCCTATAACAACCACAGGCCTTCACACAAGTACTTACACCATTTACATGAAACACACTTAGAACTTCCAATCTTGTTTATTCGATATTTGCTCATTTCCTGTGTAAAATTAACTGGAACCTTGCAGTTTTACCTTTAAGTTGTATAACCCCCATAGAATTTTACAATTACTTGAAAGCAAACCTCCTCCTATTTACAGACCTTCCTAACTTAACTATAAATTATACAGTTCTCCAAATATCTCAGTACCCAGTTTTACAGCAAATTTCCCTGAATTATTTTCACTTACGTACAGATGCTCTTATCTGCTATTAGAATAGTGGTAAATTCAGAGATAAGCCTATATGGTAGAATAGCATTATAAATAAGTGTAAGTGTAAAAGGAAGAAACTTCAAGATATTTGCAACAAATCCCTACCCACCCTACATAAAGGGATTTAAGACAAAGCAAAACCCTCAAGCACCCTATAAATAACTACAAGGTCAGGTATGAACTCAGGGGTGCTACCAAATTAAAGATGAGTGTAAGACTCTTCAGTTGAATTAGGAAACTGAGAAATAATGTCCATTACTGCACCAGACATTCCCAATACAGTACCCCAGTCTGATCTTGAAGTTATCCTTGCAGACAACTTCAGTGTTAATTAAACATCCAGTACAAAGCTATATATTCTCTCTGATACCAGCCATCCAATTCCACCCCAAGACAACTTGTATCAAGTTATATTCATTGCAAACATACTAGCTTCGTGGGACTACATGCATCCCCTGTGCTTTGCTTGGATAACCCCTTCCCAAAGCTCTTCATTTTAAGTCTCTCCATAAATTATGTCCCTGAAATGAGGAAAACGGTCAAAATGGTACTACTACACAAAGGTAGCCCCATGACAGAGGGAACTACAGAACTATTAGTCTCACAAGTATCATCTGTAAAGTTAGGAAGCAAATAATTGTTGAGCTGCTAAACAATGGCGTAGGTGTTCCGCAGACATTGGCTCCAAACAGATTTGGATTTGTAAGAGGTAGAGCATAATACTAAAAAGCTAGGCTTGTCTGACAATCCACACTGCTTACCTTGACCTCATCAAATTTAGTGACTTTGACACCATCCCACATGCTGGTATCATGGATACAATTTCCCAACTTAACATAAACCTATATATAGTTCACAGAATAGACAATCTGCTGTTTGACACTACCCATACTGTTAAAATATGGGACTAACACCTCTAGACAAATGAGTGATACCAACAGTAATATATAGCAGCTTCTCCTGCACCCCCTGTACTTTGACATTTACTCCTTCTCAGATGTGAGAGCAGATGTCAAGGGACTGTGGCTAACTAAGTTTGTTGATGACTGCAAATTGTGAATTTCCACCTAAAACATTCAGATTCTTCAACAGGACTGGGACCAGACCAATGCATGGTATGTCAGTCATGGGCTCAACTTAAATGCCAGAAAATGCAAAATCCCTCTCCTCTTACCACACTGCTGGTAAACTTCTCAAAACTGATAGAGTTATCCAGAACTTGAGGACATATGTTGATGACAAGGTGTCTTTTGATCACCATGTGTCAACTGTAGTTAGGAAGTACTTTTACCTTGTTCAGCTTATGTTTGTGGATAGCTCCTCCAGGTGCCATGAAGTCTTGGACCCTTTATATTCTTCCCTAAACAGATGTATCCTTGAATGCAATGCCCCCTTTGAAATGCATTTGCCAAAGCACCTTGACCAAGTTGAAAGAACCCAAACGTTTCTTATGAAGACCATTGCTGGACTATGTCATCTAAGCTACCTTAGAAGACTAAATGTTCTATCCTTCTAGTCTGTCCCATATAGATTCCAGAGAGGTGGTCTCTATATATCCTTTTGATCACTGAAAATCCCAACTCTTTTCCACCTTTGTCACCTTTGCATAATGAAAAGTCTATTTAAGACTTCCACCTCAAGATGAAGAACATGCTAGTGTGAAATTCATAACCCAGTGCATTAACTGACATTGAAATAAACTCTCTGTCTCTCCCTCTCTCTTTACATGTCAAACAGAAAAACACTTTATCTATTTTCAGAAACACACTTAACAATTGGATGGGAGAACATAAATTCATGCCTGAGGTATGCATAATTTAAATAATTCACTTTCAATGACACATTTTTGGGGCTAATCTTGTCAAGGGCCTTTCAACAGCATGCTTAGTATGCTTAGAATCAACATATAAACCTATTTGATATTTATACACATACCCTTGTTTTCATTAAACTCTATGCAAGAATAGTGCTATTCCTGCACAGAGTGGATCATGCCTGTGTAGAACAGCAGCACGCCTTGCATATTAATGAAGGTGTGCTGCTGTATTCTCTACACGGACATGATCCATGAATGAGCGCAGGAGTGTGTCTGGGCATTGCTCACACAGTACACATGCTCCCTGCACTCTAGAATTGCTGTACGTCAATTCTAAAGCAACTAACAGTGTCCGTGGACACTATCACAAGATAACAATGTCCACAGACAAAATACAGAAGCAGAGCCCCCCACAACATATCTCTCAATTGCCCAGATTTCTGCAGAATGGACAGAGTTTGCCCTCATATGTTTTGCCTTTCCCTCATAAAATATGCTCTTGTCTGACAAATCATTGTGATGATCAAAGGATTGAAGTCAGTAAATAGTGACATACATTTGAGTTGCATAACTTATATCCTTCAGAAAATGTATGCTAATACAAATTGAATTATACTGGCAGCTTTCTAAGTCTATAAGAGTAATGTTACATGTTTTGTTGTTTTTTCCATATCCAGTAAAGTTTAAGCATAGCTGAGATGGTGTGCACATCACGCAGCTATGCATAGCACAGGTTAAACTTTAGAAGGAGCTAAATAGAACTATACAGCCAAACTAGTCAAAGTGAAATAGCTTAGTGATTAGAGTTGCTGCTTAACATGCAGTCATCCATGGTTTGAGCCCCTATGCAAACTATTCATTTTTATTTGTGAAAACAGCACTAAAAGTATATTTTACTGGAAATAGGTAGCGAATAATATATATTTGTTAACCAGGGTAGTCTAGCAGGTTCAAATGTGAGGTGTAAGTGTAGTACAAATGTGAAACCCCCATGTAAATACAAATGTCCCATACAGTATAGCCACAAAATAATGTAATGTAATGAAAGCACATAAAATGATAATAATAATAGTGATAATAGTAATAATAATAATAATAATTAATAATAATAATGATAATAGTAATAATAATAATAATAATAATAATGATAATAATGATAATAATTATAATAATGATAGTCCATAAAATGAAAGCTGAACAACACTAAACTGTGCTCAGCTTTGCTTAGCTGGAGCATTGCTTAAATTTCTATGCTTAGCAATAATTACCGTAGCTAAGCGGATTTGCACACTGGTAAGCAGTGCTTAGCATCTACCCCTTTGAGCAAATTTTATCTTTGCTAATTGGATTTGCCCATCGATTAGCTTAGCTCAGCATATTCAAAACCATCCAATCACAGCAAAGGAAGGGAAATCAACCCTATTTAAACCTCGCAGGCAGGAATACAGCACATAACCAGTTGTAGCTCCCCACTGCAGGCACTATGGCTGGTGTTGGCAAAGGTCTACGCTTTCAGGCGCAAAGCTGGGGCATTCAGGAGTCCAGGGTCATGGTTGGACTCCTAGTAGAAAACCATGAAGGGAGACTGCTGCAGGACCAGTACCAGGGCTCCCAATACAAAGTGGAGGCCTGGGACCATCTCACATGCAATCTCACCAGTACCACTGACATCCCTCGGACTGGTGAGCAGGTCCGGCACCATTTTGCTCACCTGAAGCATAGGAAGAGGGAGCTGTTGGACCAGTGGATCCAAGATGCCCAGGCGGAGAATGTCCCAGACGTGTAAGTGTCAGTATCAATAAGTATTTTCCAAAGTCCAGCCTGTGTATGTGATGGATAGGTATGCATGAATGTTTCTCTATCTCCTGTACAGCTGCAGATGAGAGGGCCAAGAACTTGGACGCCCACACCAGCAGGCTGCTAAGGCTGTGTCACGAGGCTGGTGAGTACAAATCTAACTTGTAGTATTCGGGAGAAATAAATAGAAAGGAGTAGAATATCACCTGTCAGTATTTAAAAATCGGTATGGTTTGTACTGAATAAACGAGACATTAGCAAAGTAATAGTGACATACAGGGTATATATCAATAAAAGTGTCATTACCTGTCAATAAATGTGAAAACCCTGAACTGGTTGTGTTTACTTTGGTATGTGTTGTTATGAATCGAAATGTGTACAGTTTCTGCACAGCAGCTATAGGTCTGAAAGCATTAAATAATCAAGGCTCATCTGACAAAGATTCTGGAGGTGTCAAACAGGAGCTAACTATATTAAATGTTCCATGCACCAAGATCTGATACCTGAATAAGAATGTGGTATTAACCAGTATTTTTCAGACTGTGCTATGTCAAAGTAAGAATACACAGTATAAAAACTATCTGTCATGCATGAATGTCAGAATTACAATGTCAAATTATACAACCAAGAGAGTATTAGGTAGAAAACAGATAAACAAGAGACAGCAGTTTCTCAATAGCTCTTCCTGATGAAACACAAACTTCATTCTATTTTATGCACAAACAGTCATATTTCAAATCCCGGCAGTGGTACTAAGGTGTATGCATATTTTCACCCAGGAATATGTGAATATGTGTAGAAACAGTCAGGTAGTGTTAACAGAAATTTCCTCCACATGTCTACCAGGTAAGAAATGGTATAGCTTAGCTGTAAGAAGGCTGTACTTATACACTGTGTACTCTATCTCCCCAACCCCAACGCTGCAAATGACAGCAAGATAAGTACATACACCAAGTAGTCTGCTCCAAGCAATGTCCCTCAAGTGTCACGCTGTCACAGCTAGTGGTCCATGCCACAAACACTCAGGGTGACCAATAGAAATCAAGGCAGAGTATGGCAGTAGCACACACACACACACACACACACACACACACACACACACACACACACACACACACACACACACACACACACACACACATAGTATGAGTGCACATATGTAACCCTGACAATGTGAATATGGGTAGAAACAGTCAGGTAGTGTTAACAGAAATTTCTGCCAGGTAGGAAAATGTATAAATTTGCTGTAAGAAGGCTGTACTTATACACTGTTTACAAACACACCACTGCCCAACCCAAGGCTATAGGTTGATGTAAAGTGAAGTAATACCTGGAGAATAATGATTATAGCAATGATCATTAAAGTTGTGAGCAATTGAAGCATATACAGTTGTTAACTGACATCTGCATCTCCCCCACCCTATCTGCACCAATAATCTACACACATAAATCAATGGGTATGTTTCTTATCAAACCTACTGTTGGGACATGTTTCCTATAGTCCTACAAATATTAAAATTTTTGACTATTAATCTTCCCTGTTCAAATACTATCACTGATGGCCTGTTGCTATCAATGCAACCTGCATGCCGTTATAATGCCCACTGTGGTTCCATGTATGTATGTGTTCTGTATGCTATACAACTGTTCCAAATCTGTTGTTTTGGGTTAATGGGAATACCTATGCATACTGTTATAACTAATTATGGAATGTGTTTTTCATGGCTAACCAACATATTTTATAAACTGCAACACTATAGCACGTCTGGGAAGGTTGATCCCAGCTCAACTGGCCGTGGCACCAGGCCCAGCACATCTGGGACCTAACTCAGGACCTCCTTGTCCACTGGTCCTGCACCACCTTTGGGTGTAACTGCCTCAGGGGATGGGGCCCACCCCCCCCCAGGAGCGAGTGCGGACAGGACACTGTCACCCGAAGTCAAGTCCGGGGATTGGTGTGTAGCAAGCATTGAAAGAAGTTCAGAGATCAGCTAGAACAGCTTGAGGGCTGTGTGGACCATCTTGAGGATCACCCTGCCCCTTCTGCTCAGCCCCCAGCACAGCCACCTTTGTCTCCGTGAAGGTGCAGTGGTGACTTCCCATGGATGAGGACCACAGTCCCACTGTATCCATTTGGGGGCTCGTGGGTATCAGATTCCCAACCACTCTCCTCATCCAAGGTGTTTACCCCCACATGTGTCATATACCACCCGTCTGCTGTCTTGTCTGTCTTCCTATCCAACATACCTCCCCAAATACAACTACTGTTCTTCCCCAACATCCCACTCTCACCTTATAAAAAAAAAAAAAAGGGCAATCTGTTCCCACAAAAAATGTCACCCCATACATAACTGTCTATTTCGCATGTGACTCATGTAATCTTGTCTAATTGGCTTAACAACACATTACTGTTGTCCCCACCTCTCTCTCAGGGGTTTGAGTGTCCAAATTCACCTCCAAATTCTGTACAAATGCACAGCTGTTGCTGTATCAGAAATGGACAGCTCTGGACCATCCCTACACCTATCCTGCACATCCCTAGCTATTTTTCATATTGTTTTCCCTTCTGCATGCCCCCTTTTTCACCACTTTCTTATCACCCCTTTTTTTCTTTTCTTTTAAAGAAATTAGCATGGGGGTAAGCGGGAGTAAGCTGCAGTAAGCAGCAGTAAGTGAGTTTGCATGATGCTAAGCGATGCCTACACAGATTAAGCAGTTTCTCACTTAACCGTGTGTTGGTATCGCTTACCATCACGCAAACCTGTGCAAACCCACTTACAACTGCTTAAAACTGCCTTAATCACCCTGTCTCCAGCAGCCACTGCTCTGCACAGCAACAAAATAATCAGCCCTGCCAAGTCTTGGACCCAGGACCCTGTACACCATATTCAGAGCAATTTACCATTACACCATCTATGATGGAATAATGAATGCTGTTTTTTTCAAATATATCATTCAGTACAGGTATAGAATAATAGGGAACAAACACTGTGGCATCAGTCATGTTTAGTATATATAAATATACACATATAGACGTGTATGGTGATAGATAAATATTAATAAGTATATACATCAGATATACAGAGTTATACATATAAAACAAATATGTATGGAAAATATACATATATATATTTTGTTAGATATAAAAAAAGAATATATATATATATATATATATATATATATATATATATATCAGTATAGATATATGTAAAGAAAATAGCTATATGTGTGGTGAAACATATGTGGAAACGTAGATACATACTATATATATATATATATATATATATATATATATATATATATATATATATATATATATATATATAAACTGAAGGGATATATATATATATATATGGTTCCCCTTCACAAGATCGAATTACTGAAAGCTCGAAACTCATAAGATCGAGTTCAAAATCTCGAGTTTCAGCAACTCAAAATTGTGAACGGGAAATGTAAAATATTAGATTAAGGGTTTTACTTACCTTTTTGTAGGGGGATGGGTCCCCCTGTACTGTTCCTTCCTTAATGTGCAGGTTTCATGACTGCACTTCAGCGGAGGAATAGAAAGTGTCCCGTTGTGCGCTTATGTATATAGCGCGTAATGGTACATTTCCATCTCCTTTGCTGTAGTGCGATCTTGAAGTTGGTATATTTAAGTAGGGGGGTGTGGGGGTTGCTGGGGGGGCACAGCCCCCCTGCAAAAACATTAAAAAAAGTGTTTTTTCTGTCCGTTTGTGCCCCTTCACAATTTTTAGTATATGAATACTCGAGATTTTGGACTCAGGCTTCTGCATTTTGAGAATTCATATATTCGATCTTATGAAGGGGAACTATATATATATATATATATATATATATATATATATATATATATATATTTATATATATATATATATATATTTTATATATATATATATATATATATATATATATATATATATGTGTGTGTGTGTGTGTGTGTGTTTTTCCTCAGAACCATAACCTCTCAACCTCTTAGTGCAGGACTAATGTACAAACCCCATAGAAAGTGTGGGAAGTGTGTCACATTTAGGGACATAATCAGAATATTGCTGTCATGACTGAACAGTTGTACAGCAACAGGGCATGTCTCAGCAGAACCTTGAGAAGGATATAAGGATGGGAACTGGCATGTATGTCATTATTCACTGACATAAATCCTTGGATCATAACAGTGATTTTTCCAAACAAATACAAATAAACTGTGGAACAGAACCAAAGTATGGGTCAAACACTTAGACATTCTGTAAACAGCCTGGCAGTGGAGAGGTATGCTCAGTACCCTTTAGTGCAATGAATCTGGAAAAAGCCAGACAAAGCGGGAGGACAAAGGCCTGACAATAGAGACATATCCAAATTATGTGAGCAGATAAGCTGAGAAAGTTGTTGTACTAACACTGCTACTGCTAACATATATTGACAGAAATATCACAAGTCCAGGACTCAAGTACTCATTATGTAGTGACCCCAATCCTCACATCATCCCACTGATGTGCCAGGAATACACAACAGTGATGGGGACCAGACCAAAGGTAGTGGCCACACAACTGTACATCCTACAAATATATGGACATAACAGAACAGTAGGGAAATGGCACTGAGCTTCCAAGCACTGTGCACACAACAAGCAGACTGACATAACACTACCCAAGTCCAGCTCTGGGGCTCTAGACATGCATTTGCAAAGATAACATGCACTACAGGGATATTAGTATCTACTGATGGAATTCCCCAGAGTCCCTGACCAGAGCAGCATGCACAGTCAGATAGAAAGAGTCCATGCCACTTACATGTACCCCCACCTTACACAACCCAAACAACATATACACACTATACTTCTACACAATCCTGACAGTCTGTTAACAATGCCCAGAGATACACAGACACAAGCAGATAAGATCACAGGTGAGGTACCCCACAGCTGTCTTTGAGTGCAAACTGGAGAAATCCACCAAGGCCCAAGTACTAAAACAAGCAATCACATGTTACATGGAAAAGAAGTGTTAAAAGTACTATTTTAATAGTAAAATGTGTGGTAAAGTATTTCTGTCACCGTGTTAGTGTAATTGGTGTACACTGAAAGTGTGAGTGTATATAACATGTGAAACCATTCATGTATACACAAGTGTCCCATACAGTATAGTCATACCCCTTGCTATTGTAATGACAGCACATATAGGCTTGTTATGTAAAGGAGATCATATACACTTGCAAGTAACATAATAAACAGGCCTTGAACCCAGGAACCTGCACACAATAGTCACAGCACTTGAATACTAAGCCATCTGAGCTGCAGGATGTTATGATGTTTCTTCAAATATATCATGCAGTACAGTCAGATTACCATAGGGAATGAACACTGTGGAATCTGATACATATGTATGTATATATATGTATATATATATATATATATATATATATATATATATAGAGAGAGAGAGAGAGAGAGAGAGTGAGGGAGAGATAGATATACATTATTTGTCAATAACTTGCAGCGCTGTCACACCTCAGAACACCTCAGTACAAGTCTGGACCAAGTCAGATGAAGTGGGGGGACAAGTGTATGGACACAGAAACACATTGGTAATGATACAAAGGCATCCATGACACTGACATTGCCGCCACCCCCCCTACACAGTACAACTAAGAAGTACACAGCACACTGGAATAAAATCAGGACAGGCCATACACAATGGCCAGACATACACAAAACCTTTAGCAATATAACTGAAATGACTGTATAGTATAATGAAAAACAACTAGCCAGTAATCCACACAAATCTTTTAATGGGTTTTGCCTTCAAGTATTACATTACAAAACATACTTGCTTTAAATACAAGAAGCAATTAACACCTAATTATGTATTTAAGTACACAGCCTCCAATTACACTCCTCAGTTAACCCCCTAAGGGATAACGTATCAAATGTTACAATGCAAATTGATGCTTTACATAACAATGATTCTGTCATAACCGTTCTATCAAACTGAGAAGCAGACGTTTTCCATAAAAGTACCTTGTAACCCACTACCATCCCCAGGGTGAAATGTATGAAACTTTATATCTATAGACCTGTTGCCCTTCTAATTAGTAATATCTCTCATATGTTCTAACAGCCTAATATTAAAACATGTCTTGCTATTCTGCACACCAACATCTTTCCTGTACAGGGTCCACATGTTGTCCAGCCTTTGTACTCATATGTATGGACCCTACCCCGCAACATGTGTGAGATTCCACAACATCACTGAAATGATAGCAGGAATGACAGCACTTAATGATAGACCATACCTATCAACTTCTTACTGCATGACATCTGGACAAAGCCTGACATATAAGTGGAGGACAGAGGCCCAAACACAGGGCCATATTTGAAACATTGCTGTTATACACTGAGAAAGTTGCTGGTGTTACAGGGTTAGTTGCAACATATCTTTTCTGAGGGATATGAAGTCAGAAACACAAATGGATGTTGCCATTTACTGATAGAAATCAGCAGAGTATGCCACTGATTTGCCAAGGACAACACCTGTCTGGGGAACAGACCAAACATAACAGGCAAACTTCTGACCATTATGGGGATAGCCCTACAGATGAGAGCTATGCAGACACATAACTTTGTCCGACTGAAATCCATGCAGAACTAGCGTGCACACACAAACCCTGTAAAACTAGCAGTATTCAAACTATATAACATCAATACTCACATTCTGACCCTAAGTCTGAAACCTTCTCCATCATTTAGTTGGCCTGTCTCAACAAGTCTTGTTGTAAGACTGATTCCCACATGAGGTCTGTAACACTTTGTAGCTCATACACCTCCAGGATGTCTTCCTCACAGGCAAGGTAAAGGGACAATGCCCAGATGAAGTACTCAATTATAGAAGCGTGTTGCCATGACATTGGCTATTCGAAGAACTACAAAGCTGCTCTGCATGCAATTAGCAAGTGGGGGACACCAATTGGTGCACAGGCCATCACCTGGTCAAGTGCATTATCGACAGAAGGCAAGTTGCCACCTATTCAAACCATCTATCTACCAGTACTTGACAGTGAGTATACAAAAAAGAACTTGAGCAACATATTGATATAACCCACTGCACCGTAAAAAAAGAAAGGTATGTGAAACAAGTAAGCATGTAATTGAATGTAGTATGTTTTTGTCTATTAATGAGAAAGAGGAGTTTGAAAGAATTATGTCTCAACAAGACTTGCTGTAGTGATGTCCTGCTGAACAGCACTTATGGCCATAGCATCTGTCTCTCTCTGCTGTGACATAGAACACAGCTCAGGACCCTGACTCACCCCAGGAAAGGACAGCTCACATATGACAAACACTGGAGTGTCTGTCATACACTACTGTCTGTGCCACTGCTAAGACAGCTACAGGGATATTGTACATATCCATATGTTAGCTGTGAATATGAGTATGATACACATGTTTGTTACGTAAATCTAAAAGAACTATATAGAGCATGTGCATATTAAAGTACTGTTGCAGAACTGTGCGTTGAACTGCATGTGATATAGTGAATCCATACCATTCAACTGTACAGTGTTCTGCTGGACAATAAGCATAGCTGTGCCTGATATCTTCAGTCACATACACATCCAGTCATGTTATGTAAGCCACACCATTGGCAAGTCTGTGAACAATGACATTGTAACATAATAGTCTAGTTATGACTGTTGGACATCATCCTTAATTATCACTGTGATGTCAAAGCCTGCTGCGCAATCAACTTAGTTATGTATGTTGCAGCTATATTAATGTAGTGTCAGTATTGATGTGTTTTTGCCACCCATGTATGTGTGCCATTGCCTCGAAGATCTGCTATAACAGGTTGAGAGGTACATGTATGTATGCGTATGTTCAGCTGGAAGGCACAAAACAAATAATATGGGTTGCAAGCAGTCAGGTAAATAGGTTGTGCATGTTGTACATGAGTGCAATATCGGTTTCAGTGCATACAACAGACATAAATGTATACAGCTACTGCTTGTTGCAGTGCCCTGACACTGTTCTGGGTACTAGAATAGGCATGATTATCAGGTTGTAATCAGAGAAGCATCCAAGTGTGTCATGACCCTCTGTCTATGCCTACCACTAGCAGCTATTTGAACACCTATATACAGTGGATATCAAAAAGTGTACACACACCTGTTGAAATGCCAGGTTTGTGTGCTGTATGAAAATGAGACCACAGATAATCATTTCAAAATGTTTCCCACCTTGAATATGACCCATAACCTGTACAATTCTATTTGAAAACAAAGAAATATGGTAGGGGTTGACAATTTAAACATAACATATTCACTATATGCTGGTTGCATACATGTACACACACTTAGAGTAATACCTTGTAGATGCACCTCTTGCTGTAAGCACAGCAGTCCATCTTCTTGGATACACACAAGCCATCAATTAAAGAGACTCTGATTACCCAGAAATAATGTTCAGATGTCCTACTAGGATCTATTTGACATTCATCCAGTTGCCTGGTAAAGCAAAAGCCATGTTTTGCAGAGAGCTTACAAAGCCTCAAAGGAATCTCAGTGTGGAAAGTCATCAGTCAGGAGAAGAGTAGAAAAACAGTCAACAACACTGGTTATACCATGGAATACAGTGCAGACAGTCATCAAACAGTGGGGAACATACGGGATAACAGTGACATTGATAACATGGAACGTCCATCCAAAAGGGATGAAATGACAAGATGACAACTGGCCATGGAGGCTGACCAGGGACCTACAGCAACACTGAAGGAGCTGCAGGAATGTCTAGCAAGTCCTGGGTGTGTACCACATGTGTCAACAATCTTCTGTATTTCCCATATGTCTGGCCTTTGGACCAGGGTAGCAAGATAGAAGCCTTTTCATACACAGAAAAACATCCAGGGCTGGACTAACATTGGCAAGCACTACATCAAATCTCCCAAAAGCATGTTGGAAAATGTGTCATGGTCTGATGGGACCAATGCTGAACCTTTGGCATACAATTCTAAAAGGTATGCCTTGTCCAAAAAAACAATTTGCATCACAAAAAGAACACCATCCCCCCAGTGAAGCATAGTGGTGGCAATATCATGCTTTGGGGTTGCTTTTCTTAAGCTGGAACTGGACCTTTAATTAAGGTGGAGGGAATTAGGAACACTTCCAAACAACGATCATCCTTGTCCTAAAACCTATAGTCATCTGCTAGAAAGCTGAAGACAAACAAGGATTTTACATGTCAAAATGAGAATGACCTTAAGCATTCATCCCAATCAACAAAGGAATGGTGTCACAAGATGCAAAGTACAGTTTGGGCATGTGCATCCTAGTGCTCAGACCTACATCCAAGAGTACATCTGTGTGTTGACCTGAATAGGGCTGTGCACAAGAGATGCTCTCACAAATTGCCACATTTGTAGCACTGTGGCAAAGAAAGTGGGCAACTATTGGCAAGTAAAGATGTGCCATTATGTTAGACTCCAACCCAAGATGAATGAATGTTGTAATCATCTCAACAGGTGATTACACAACATATCAGTTTAATGGTGTGCACACTCATTCAACCAACTTATTGTACAGGTTTTTATTTGCATATGTTGTCTCATAGCAGATTAGTATGTTATCAATTGAATTGTATAGGCTATAGGTCACATTAAATGTGAGAATTTTTTTGAAATGAGTTATTGTGGTGTCATGTTTCAATTGCACAAATACCAGGCATTGTAACAGGGGTGTGTACACTTTACATTCAAAGTAGCTGCATGGACTCAGCAGTACCATACCTGTAAAACCAGCCTCCACCAAGGTAGAGTAATCTCCTTTGGTGGACAGGAGCAATACACAAACCACATAATATGTTGATATACTGGCTGTACATGGATGCATAGGTGCAAGCAACATGGAAGCAAGTCCGCCTCTATCTGAGCAAGCATGTGAGTTCACAGGTAACTCCCTGCACAGCTGACTATGACTACAAATCAGACATATCCACACCACCAAGGCCAATCAGAAGGGTGTCAGTCTCAGAGACAATAACACAATTCACCCTGTACTGGTTGTAAAGCACACCTCATACACACATGTCATGGCTACAGGCAACCTGCATCAGACAGTTTAGGTGGGAACATCACCACCCTGTCCCCCCATTTGTATAGCAGGATATGCACAGCAACTGCACCCCTCCCCTCACCAACAGTGAGCATGTACATATTGCCTACTGATGGCAACAACAGCAAGTCTCCATGGGGCCTGATAACATCCCTGTCTGCCTCCTACATGACCTTAGGCATGTGGTCACAGCTCCATCACACACTATAGTCAAACACAGCCTTGCCATCATCCACAACCCATCCCCATGGAAGATGGCTGCTGTCATCCCTCTACACAGAAATAAATGGGGAATAGAGGATTATGCAATTAAGTGTCCATCATTGGGGGGAATATGACACATTGGGGCCAGGAGTGCAATGCAAGCTGATATTGTTGTGATAGATTAGAAGGTTAGGGTGTAGTTGTGAGTGGTGGTGACTGATATCCACTGTTGATGTGCAATTTGACAACTGTATGAGGTCCTGTGACGTGTTCTCCTGTTTATGTATTCCAGGTGCAATGCAAAGGCCCAGACTGCCTGCCTTCACTGAGGCAGAAACGGCATGCATCACTGAAGCTGTCACCCAACAGCATGTAGTACTATTTAGCAGAAGGCCACAAGATCTGCAGGAGAGGACCACCCTGTAGAACTCTCTTGTCCACAGGGTAAATGATGTTCGCCTGCACGGCAGAACATATGAGCACCCTGAGTCAGGAGTAGTGACACATGGAAGGATGTTCGGAAGACAGTGGTACTGTGGTGGTCACCATACAGCTCAGTGTCAACCTGTGTTCCCAGTTCTGTTATGCCAACATCAGTGTTCAGTGGACTACCATCAATGTATTACTTTATGGGAACCATGTCATACCCAAGGGGGGATGGCGGCACATCATCTGGCATTGAACTTATGTCCAGGGATCTGACAACAGTCATAGGTCTCAGAGATGCCTTTGTGTAGGCTGTCAGCCTCGCATGGGGGGATAATAATAGCACCCACCTTGTATTCATCTGCAAACATTGTTACCCAGGTGCCTTTGTATTGGGCTAGTCCTCAGAGGTGTGGATCCCAATCATGAGGGAACCCAGGTCCACAACCTCAGATGGAGTCTGCTGCTTTCACACTATCGGTTCTATCTGTGAGCCAGTTTGCAGGTCACCTACTGTTGTAGGTGTGGCTGTCTACCTGACTGTGTTTGTGTATGATTCCTGAGTGGAGAGCAATATCCAAGGATTAGATGGGCAGCATATCTTATTATCTATTCCATACTGTCACATAGTTATTGCACATGGCACTATGCTTATAGGGCTGCAGAGCATCTACCAGTCCTTCTACAGTGAATGGCAACTGTGGGCCTTGTAATGTGGACACTGGGATATGTACTGGGTGGGCAACAACAAAAAGTTGCAAAACCTACCCCCAATGGTATGGTTTCCACACAGACACAACAATCCACCCACTGATAGGATAATGTTCACACACACTTGCCCAGACTGAAGTCAGAACCCCTACCTATCTATTTCTATTGCAGTGTTATGCATTTATTGCATGTGCCACAGAGCTTATAGGATGAAGGCTGTCCAAAGGTACTTCTAAGGTGAGGAACATCAGTAGCCCTTGTAAAGTATGGCAATGGGTGATGTACTGGGTGAGAGAGGCCACAAGATACTTTAAACTATACATATACAAACACACACATTTGCTAGAACTGAGATTAGAACTCCTACCTAACTAGTTATTTCTATTACAGTGTTATGCAGTTATCGCACCCACCACAGAGCTTATGGGGCTAAGGCCTGATGGAAGGGACTTCTAAGGAAACTGATATCTGAAGGACTGTTAATGTAGGGAAAGGGGAAGTGTACTGGGTTTGAATGGACCCAAAAGCTTTTAGTTATAAACACACTTTTAAATTTACAAGGACTGAGATTAGAACTCCTAGCTAACTAATTATTTCTACTATAGTATTATGCAGTTATCGCATGCACCACAGAGCTTGTGGGGCTGAGGCCTGACGAAAGGCACTTCTAAGATGACTAATATCTGCAGGACTGCTAAAGTAAGGAGAAGTGTACTGGGTTTGAATGGAACCAAAAGCTTTTAGTTGCAAAACACACACACACACACACACACACACACACACACACACACACACACACACACACACACACACACACACACACACACACACACACACACACACACACACACACACACACACACATACCCACACACACACACACACACACACACACACACACACACACACACACACACACACACACACACACACACACACACACACACTTTTACATTTGCCTGGACTGAGATTAGAACTCCTGCCTAACTAGTTATTTCTACTATAGTGTTACACAGTTATCACATGTGCTACAGAGCTTATGTGGCTGAGGCCTGATGGAAGGCACTTCTAAAGTGACTGATATCTGAAGGACTACTAATGTAGGGAAAGTGGAAGTGTACTGGGTTTGAATGGACCCAAAAGCTTTTAGTTGCAAACACACACACACACACACACACACACACACACACTTTTACATTTGTCAGGACTGAGATTAGAATTCCTACCTAACTAGTTATTTCTACTATAGTGTTATGCAGTTATCGCACATGCCACAGGGCTTATAGGGCTGAGGCTTGATGAAAGTGACTTCTATGGTGGCAGACATCTTCAGGACTGCTAAGGTGGGGCAATGGAAAGTGCACTGGGTGGGGAAGGCCTGTTCATTCCTAGATTCTACTGACATTTCTCTAAGTGTATGAGCATGCCCAGTGTGACCTTCTATACTATATGTGGGACTCCATTCCAGGGATTGTTGTACTCCAGTCCTGTTTGTTTTGTGCTACAGCCATATCTCCCAACTTGTTGGTGCAGGATATCTGAAGGTAGGCTATCAAAATGGAGGGACAGTGGGCCATACAGTGATTGTGACAATTTCTGTCAGTAATGTATGGGTTGCTAGGATTACAGTGATTGTTTTAGCAGACATCTGACATATATGCCATTTGACACTGTCATGTATTGTTTTAATACCTCGTGACATACCTCTTCAGACCATAACAGTGATTTACCAGAGGAATACAGGATGGATGATGCACACACCAGGATTATGGACCAAATGCTATGCATTCGTGCACTATCCAGCCTGTTGAGAGGTGTGCCTACAAGCAATTGACTGCTGGTGCTGTGGAAATGGTCCAGCACCTTGGTGATATATTACAATGGAGGAATCTCTGTGCATTTCTGTTCTGGCCTGGTCTGATTTCCAGTCCACAGTTGGGTAATATAAGTCAGACAGGATGAGGGTGACAGGTAGACTCTGGATAGATTTGTAGGGGATAAGATATGTGGGGGTGTGTTCTGGGTTAGATATGTTTGCCTATAGCCACCAGTACTTTGCACTGGGTTCTCCTTAATGGTTGACTGCACTTGGAGGGTCTTGTGTGTGTCAGACTGTTTGACCAGCCTGGAGGTGTGTGTTTATCACACATATATGTATGGCACACATCATTTTGCTTGGATGGCCACATGTTGGGGTCAGGAAGTTGCACAGGATGAGTGATCAGGGAAGGGTGTGTTACTTCCCATGGCTGTGGGCCAGTTTTCTGTGGGTACATATATGTCACCATCTTCCAGGGTTAGGACTGTCTGCAGTGAATGCATTCCCATGTTTAGACTCCTAGCCCTGCCTGTTGACTGTACAGGGTATCACAGAATGTCCACATCCATGACTCATATATCTTGGTTACCCAAACAAGTGTGGTTTTCAAGCAGAAGTGTTTTGCAAGTCACTCAGGGTTGAATTCAGGTATTACTGACAGTTGACATTGCAGTTTCAGACTTCATACCCATCAGACATTCCATGCTAATACAAATCATTCCATCAGCTTTATAACATTATTAGAGCAGTATTTCAAATATACCCTTCTCTTTGGACCTTCATCACCCCATTTTTTATGGCGTTGTCCAGGTTTCTGGCTCTCTGAGGCTGGCAGGTTTGTGCCTAGCAGTTATCAGCATGGCCTTTCTTAGCATTTTGTGGACTGTGTTATGTTGATGTTATGGACCCCATGACACTCCCTAACAGGGCACTGTAGGTGAGGCATAGGCATTTGCCAGAGGCCTGTAGGCCAGGTGTGACAGATGCAGGCCATCTGTAGCAAGACAGTGCATCCTGATGATCATGTTTCCAGGCTGCCAGCAGCAGACACCCCTGGGATGGCACCAGCAAGTTGACTGATGGTATTACTGACAATTGCTTTCTGTTAGTATTGTGCCATCACTCTGTGTGATGGCTGGATGCTGCTTAAGGCTAGGGACATGTTACTGCATTTCTATGGGACTATGGGAGGGTGACACATCTGTACACAATACACATCTGCACAGACTGTACTAATATTTGCTTAACATTTTGGTCCCATTTAGCATAGTGGTGTGTCCTATCTTTCAGACTACAGGCATAAAAGTATTGCTACAGGTCAGATTGTTCTGGCATAGACATTTGTAGTTTCAGACTTCTTACCTTTCAAAGCCATACTGCCACTGCCAGACCTGCTGTGACATCACTGTGCAAAAATCTGTGGGTGGGGATTTCATGGATGTCGCCATACGGGGGCCTTTACCAGGCATTTCTGTATGGTTTTCTACAGCTGGTCTGCTGGATGAGGCTGGTGGTGGGTATGGGATCCCCACTTTTACATCCATGCATGTGACATATGACCCCCCCCCCCCAGTTATTTGGCTCATCACATATACTGCAGTGGTATTTGTCAACTAGGGTGGTACTGCATAGTGTGGGTAGGCCAGTACTGGAGATACACTTCCTGCTGTCCCACAGAGCTGTCAGTTGTCTGCTGCTATCCAAGTTAGGCATCCCATTCCCTTGCATGCTTGATTAATACCATAGATATCCTATCAGAAAAGTCCACTCCATTCATTTATTTTGTTACAGAGACTGGATTACCTTGTGCCTGATGCTGTTGTGAGGATGGTGCTTGAGGGCTGACTATGTTGGATGCATGCAATATACTGCCAGTACATGGTAAGGTATAGGTGGTGTGATGTTTGGCATCCATTTTACTGTATGTGTGAGTCAGAGAGAGATATCAGTCCCTGGAGCCCTTCAGTGTCAGTGTATGTGCTATGTGTTGCCTATTTGCCAAGGCTAGAGCATACTGGGCATGCTTCTGTCTGTCTACAGGAGCAGGCTCAGGATGTTCCTCCTCTGAGTCTCTCTGTGCCTGTGGAGACCTTAGTAATGGGGGGCTGTGTGGCCCTTCCCCATTTTGTTCCTGCTGCAGCTGTTTCCAAAGGATCATATTGTGTAGCATGGCACATACTATGGACATGTGTGTACATGTGGCTGGAGAGTACTGCAAGGCTCCACCGGATATGTCAAGGCAGCGGAACCGTGACTTGACCATCTCAAACACATGGTCTATAATGATCCTGGTTTGTGCGTGTGCCTCATTATGACATTCTTGTGTGTGTGGGTGTGCATTTCTGATGGGTGTCATCAGCCACGGCTCCAGTACATAGGCAGCATCCCCTACCAGATGGCCATATGGGATGTCCCCAATGGCAAACACCCGGTACAGCTGTGACGAATGCCAGATGTGGGAGGCGTGATAGCTTCCAGGGCTGCCAGCACACACATTCATGATAATGCCCTGGGGCATCGCACATGACCTGGCAGTTGATGGAGGGGAAGCCCTCATGGTTTATGTAGACCCTACCCCATTCACCAGGTGGTGCTCTGATGTGGATGTCTATGGCACCCAGTACCACTGGGTAGTCTGCTACATGGTGGAAAAGCCACATATTGCTGGTCCTCTCCTCATGGGTGCTGGGGAAGTAAATGTTCTCAGCGGCATGTTGTCGCATGACATCCAGAAACTGGTGGAGTATCCTGGACGCAGATACCTGTGAGACTCCTATGATATCCCCAATTGGTCTTTGGAAAGTACCTAGTAGCTAGTATTCTTAAGGCTACACATACCTTGGTATCCACTGGGATGGGTTCCCCTCTGTTGGTTCTGGCTCTGAGGCAAGGCCAGCACAGCTCAACAAGTTGCTGAAGTATGTCCCTGTCCACCTTGTATCACTCTACTATCTCCAGATTATGCAGCCCCTGGTAGATTACCCTGGGTCTAAACACTCTTCTCCTCCTCCTCGGTCTGAGTTGGTTGTCAGAATTTTCCTCCTCACCACTCTCAGTCTCTACCACATACTGATAGATTAGAGCAACAGCAGCCCCTTACTTGTTTTGTTAGATTTATCAGTTTAAAATTCCCCCGAATGTGTACACCAGTGGTGTAGAGTTTTGGGAAAAAACAGACTGAAAGGTGTTTGCATAGTTTATAGTAGTGTGCTGGGCTGCTGCCTGTGTTATTGGCTGATTCTGATACATTCCACCTGCCAGCTATGGTTGGTCTCCTTGATTGCCTTCCTTCTGCAGTTCCCCTTCCTATTTCCTCCCCGTTTAAGTCCTGATGCACGCCGTGCATTCCCGGTGCTCAAATGTAAAGAGTTCTGCTATTCTCTGTGAGTTTTATTTATTTATTTATTTTTAAGGTCCAGTCACACTGTGCATACCCGTTTACCTAAAGTAAACACTTTTAAGCAGAACTGGCCCTCCCTGGATGCAAACACACTCTGCATTTAATGGAATAAGACAATACAGCCTCAGACACACCTCCTTCCTTAGCTGTGCTTAGCTCAGGGCAAACATGGGCCACTGAGCTCCAATGTGCTTACAGCAAGCATGACATACCCCTTTTTCATGTTAACTGCTCCTCCTGTCTACACCATGGTGTTGGAGCACCTACACTGTTAGGTGCAGTCTAACACTTAGAAGAAATTTGTGATTCAGTATAAATCCCCTCATTTGCATACACCACTGCCTTACTCCTGAGTTACGAGACTTACACTGAGCCTTTCCCCTTAGCAACCACTATTCCCTGGCATTGTTTTCATTCTGCATGCCATTGACTATAATGACAAAATGCAGATTTCTCTCAAAAGTGATTTTTCCCCCTTTTTTTTAATTTTCAGTATGATCTCATTTGTGTGCCGCTGCCCTATGCTTAAATGGCCGAGATCGGCCAAAAAAAAAATCTTTTATTTTAGAAAATTTAAACTATTTTTCATGCCAATGGCCATATATTTGGCCATTGGCATGCTTAATGAATGGAATACATGCTTTATTTGAGGCTGTCATGCCTCTGTTTTCTTTTTTGCAGAAATGTATTCAGCTAGTAACTGAATACATTTCTGCAAGTTACACTATTCCTGCACGGACACCTGCCTGCTTGCTGAATCATTAATTCACCTGATTTGCATGGTTTCCACCAGCAATTGAGGTAATTAGCATAAGGCAGTGGTGTCCGTGTAGGAATAGTGTAGGAGCGCTAGCACACGTCCCGGGAGCCCTTTGCTGAATTGCTTGGCGGACATATTGCCTGCAGCAGCTCCTGCACTATTCCTACACTCCGTGTAGGGTTTAATAAATCCCAGGGATAGTCTCTACTTTTTGCATTTAACTTTCTTGTCTAGCATGCTTCACTAATAAGCACACTTAGTTTTTTTTTTTTTATGTGTTTTTTGTATAAATAATTTTATTAAATTTTAAAGATAAATAGTAGATAGAAAATATTCACTGTCTAAATAAGGTGTTCCATCTAATGACAAACAATCCAAACAAATGACTTATAGAAAAGATTGAAGTATTTGACTTTAAACATCTTTTTATTGAGTTTTTACTTACTGACAACAGTAAGTTTTGCAAGCTTTAATCATATGCAACATCAGACATGTTTGGAATAGTAGACTACATGGTTACTGGACATGCAGATGATGCAGACTAATCTTAAAAAACATGATCAAAAACACAGAAAATTTAATCATGACTTGAGGCCATGCAAAGGATGCAGGGTATCAAAGAAAATACATACTGCATGACTTACTTGGGAGCTGCCTTGTGTAGTGACCTCTGTTTGTGCAGTGCTCATCTATCAAAAGCCCTCCTTTGTAAGGAATACAATGAATTTTTTATTCTATGGTCATTCTGGTAAGTTCATAACAGTATACTCTGTCATATGGTATGTCATATGTTCAGATGTCATGCCTTTCACAATAGCATTGTGTAAGCAATAATTTATTGATTGATTGATTTATCTTTGTTTATTGGGAAAATCCAAATAAGCAAAGCCTATTTTCAGTGGAGGCTGGGGAGAGAAAAGTTCCACATTACATACATTTGAATGAAGTGACAATAAAATATACAATAACAATCTGAATTATATCACTTAGCAGATGATCACCATGTTATATATACTTTAGTCTTTACATGTTAAGCTCAAACATATCTGTGGAACACTGTATATGCAGAACATTAAAACCTCACTCAATAGCAGAAGATTCAGCATTATTTTACAGTATATATACATACTCTCACAGTAATATAATATCAACAGCAGATAAGATGTATGCATTGTTTAAATATTTTGTCTCCCTTTGGGCATCATTTAACTGCCCCAGATTTCCAGTGCCCCACTTCCACTCCAGGTCTCTAAACTTATCTCCAATCTCTCCATGGCCTGAGCTGGTAGTGGATCCTAAGAGCATTCTGAAGGACTACCTGGGATGGGCATGTTAATCCCTCCCTGTCTCTCCATCTATTGCCTGAGCTGCTACTTGAAACCAGGTTGACTGGGCCCTAGTCAGGGCTTTATCCCTCTATGCTATCAAAGTCAAGATGCATGCATATTTTATTCAAACCATTAAATTCACTTGCGACCCATAACCTGGAAATTAATATTTTAAAAGTTTAAGAATTTAGTGAAATTTTTTGAGTTGAGTGTTGTTGTTGTTTGTCTTTCGGCTTTTTCCCGGTAAGGGGTCGCCACAGCGGAACTCTGGTCTGCTAATGATTGGCAGTAGATTTTTTACAAAACGCTGAGGTGCAAGCTTGACGCCCAACCTTCAACGAAGGCATGCCCATTTACACACGCATGTCTTTCAAATACTACCCAACCGCGGGGAGGACATGCAGACTCCACACAGAAGGCACTCCCAAGCCAAGCTGAGAATCGAATGGAAGGACCTCTTCCTGTGAGGTAACAATGCTTCCGCTGTACCACCGCGGCATCTCTGGTAAATTAGTAATAGGGATGGTAAAAGGGCATCACCAGTTTGCTTGAATGAACACTTGCCAGAAGATTCAGAAATAGCTCCACTGCTCATGGCAAGAGTTGCTGTAAAAAGGAGCTGTTTACACAACGTGGGAATTTGGCATTCAGAGACACATTAGCTGAAAGAAGGAAAGACCTGATTGTTGACTAAATTGCATGTCTCCGAATTGCAGTTAACTACTTCAAGCATTGTTCAGCACTTTCCTGTTGTGTTTAAAGTTATTGACCCATACATTATGTCGGCACAAGCACCCCCTCATTCCCTCTCCCACACAGTAAAATGCACACACACACCCACACAACACATACCCTATACCCATCCCTGCGAAGTGAAAATAACCATAATGTCACCTTCTTTCCTGCCCTCATAATGATTATAGATAGCCATTAATACCAGACATTAGAATTTCACATTTCTTATTATTCAGCAAATGCATGTTACAGCAAAATTGTTATTCTAGCGACATTATAAGTTTGTAACAGGAATAATTACAGTCGGTCCCTGACAGGGTAAGTCTGCCCCCATTACTTTTGTGTTTTTTCCTAGAGGTATGCTTATATGTGACCTGTCCCTCTCCCTTGTTACTCACAAACTATTGTAGGCCTTGAATAATTCACAGAATCCTCATTATATTTATAAAAGACTCATACAACATTAGGTTATTGGCTAACATAGTGGGTTAATACTGTTGTTTCCTGTATCAAAGGTGCAGAGTTCTAATCCTTTCCTCCTCCTCTATGTTTTAGTATGTTTTTTTTTTAAGTTTTATTAATTATTTTTATGCTATTCTTGGTATCTAGTGATGGTGCATAGATCAAATATCCTCAGTGGGAGGGTGTAGGATTTGACTTTTTTAATGCCTATTAGGCGTGCTATTTAAAATAAACCTGGTGTCTAGAGGTCCCCCTCCACCCGTATTGTCTTTCTGTCTTTTTTTTTTGAGTGTGCAAGTGCCCTTAAGGCATGTTGTTACAGCGTTATCCCTTTTGTTTAGTGTTTCCTCAATCCACGTCTTTGTTAAGTGCCCTTAAATTATGATAGTTAAAACTTATCCCTGGTGGCTAGTATTTCTCCCCTGCTCATGTCTTGTTTAAGTGCTGTTAAAGCACAATAGTTATCCCTGGGGACTACTTCTTCTCCCCCAACCCACATCTATGTTAAGTGCTCTTTAGACATGATAATGAAGGGTTATACTTAGTGGTTAGTGTTCCCCTTGTCTTATTTAAGTGTCATTGAGGCACATTTTTAAACATGTATCCTTCGTATCTACTGGTCCCCACAACCCATGTGTTTAGAGTTCTCCCTGGTGCCTATTGGTGACCCCCAACATTGTAGGATTTGCTCATTAGTCCAGGGGAATGTGGAATTATCGCAACCTCCAAACCCATATACAAATGCAATGCACATTCATGGACACACACACACACACACACACACACACACACACACACACACACACAGTACCTGTCTGCTAAACTCCCCAGCACTTACCACTGTTGCAATGAATGAATACAAGCTTTTGGCTGAATTCATTAACAAATGGCTTATTGCAGGCAGTTCTGGAGGAGAGCAC
>NC_056727.1:510193413-510198413 GCF_019279795.1 Protopterus annectens | reverse complement strand
ATACAAATATACCTGTGTTATGTCAGCCAAACCATTGGCAGGTCTGTGAGCAATCAACATACTAATGTATGGTGCAGCTATATTAATACAATATCAGTTCTGATGTCCCTTTTGTCACCCATTTATATGTGCCATTGTCCAGACGTACTGCTATAACAGGTTGAGAAGTATGATTGAGCAACAAGATTGTAAAATAAGTGTACCATACTGACATACAACAGAAATATATACCAGGTATCCCCTGAGCACATGTATGTATGCATATGTTCAGCTGGAAGCCACAAAACTAATCACATGGATTTCAAACATTCAGGTACATAGGCTGTGCATGTTGCACATGTGTAGTATCAGTGTCAGTGCATACAACAGACATAAATGTGTACAAATACTGGTTGTTGCATTGTCCTGACACTGATATGGGTACTAGAGTAGGCATGATTATCAGGTATTAATCAGAGAAGTGTCCACCTGTGTTATGACCCTCTGTCCATGCTTACCACTACCAGCTATATCAACACCTATATACAGTGGATATCACAAGTGTACACACCCCTGTTGGAATGCCAGGTATGTGTGCTGTATGACAATCAGACCACAGAATATAATTTCATAATGTGTCTTGTCTTGAATGTGACCTCTAACCTGTACAATTCCATTGAAATACAATCAAAGGTGTTTCTAGGAAGGTGAGCAACTATTGCCAAGTGAAGATGTGCCATGATGTTAGAGTACAGACCAAGACGGATGAATGCTGTAACCATCTCAAGAGGTGCATACGCAACATATCAGTTTAAGGGTGCGCACACTCAGTCAACTGGCTTATTGTACTGAGTATTATTCCATATGCTTTCACAGACCCGGTTGCTATGTTTTTAATTGAATTGTATAGGCTATAGGTCACACTACAGGTGGGAATTGTTATGAAATGAGTTATTGTGGTGTCATGTTCCAATTGCACAAATACCAGGCAGTGTAACAGGGGTGCGTACCCTTCATATCCAGTGTAGCTATATGGATACAGCAGTACCTGACCTGTATATCCAGCCTCCACCAAGGTAGAGTAATCCCCTTTGGTGGACAGCAACAATACACAAACCACATAATAGGTTGCTACATTGGCTGTACAGGGACAAATAGGTGCAGGCAACAACTTGGAAGCAAGTCCACCTATATATGAGCAAGCATGTACATTCACAGGTGACTTCCTGTAAGGCTGACTATGACTATAAATCAGACATATCCACACCACCAAGGACAATTGCAACTGTGTCTCAACATATGTCATAAGTCTCAGAAGAAACAACACATTCACCCTGTACTGTGGGGTAAAGAACACTTCATAGACACATGCTGTGGATATAGGCAACCTGCATCACACAGGTTAGGTGGGAACATCGCCACCCTATCCATCCCAGGTGTACAGGGGGATATGAACATCAACCACATTCTTCCCCTCAGCAGTGGTGAGCATGTACATACTGCCTACTAATAGTAGCAACAGCATATCTCCATGGGGCATAACAGCATCACAGTCTGCCTCCTACATGAACTCAGACATGTGCTCACAGCTCCATCACACACCACAGTCAAACACAGACCTGCCACCATTCACACACCATCCACATGGAAGATGCCCACTGTCAACCCTCTACACAGAAATGAATAGAAAATAGAGGATTACGCAATCAAGTATCCAACATTGGTGGGAATAAGCTAGCTTGACAGGCATGCAATGCAAGCTGTTATAGCCATGATAGCTTGGATGGTTTTGGTGTAGTTTGGATTATTTGCAAGTAATAACCACTGTTGATGTGCATTTTGACAGCTGTATGAGGTTCTGTGACTTTTTTCCTGTTTATATCTTCCATGTAACATGCAGAGTGCTCTCTTACCAGCATTCTCTGTTGGGAAAACTGACATCATCACCCAATGTGTGAGTGGACATTATGCCCTGTTATTTGGACGGAGAGCAGAAGATGTGCGGGAGAGGACTGCCCTGTGGAACATTGTGGTCCACAGGGTAAATGATGCTGGCCTGCATAGCAGAACTTATGAGCATGTGCAGCATCAGGCCACTGACCTCATCTGCCATGCCTGTCGATGGGCTGCTGCTGCAGTGAGGGACTGGCTAGCCACAGGTGGGGGCCCAGCCATCCAGCCCCCACTGACACTCACAGAGGAGCTCCTTGCCAAACTTGGGGAACACGCCCAATGCACAAGCCATGATGATGAGGGAAGCATTGTGGAGGCAGTTTGCACACACACACACACACACACACACACACACACACACACACACACACACACACACACACACACACACACACTGGATGAGGAGCGTGCAGGTAAGGGCCCACTCGGGATTAGTACACTAACGTATCAGACATACATGCATCTGTGTTGTATCTACATGCATTTGTCATGTCCAGTTGCAGTTGTGGATGGGCTTTTCTAATGCACAGAGGTGCACATCTATGGTGAGGACAGGACATTGTGTATTATTGCAGTTAGTACTGTAGATGTGCAGACATGCTGCATCCATCCTGTACCAAGGCCACATGTGAGTTTGCTGACAATATCTCCCTCTCACAACTACCTAGGACCCTCTGGTCTGCATATGGGACAGCAGCCTGAAGCTGGTGAGTATGACATTGTTCTGTTGTTGCCTGGCAATACCCCAGGCATGTGAATTGCATGCAATTTACCATGCACACAACCATCAGTAATAGCGATATTGCTTTATGTAATAGCTATATTGCTTGTTGTGCATGTTTACTTGTGCTGGGGTTAACTGTATTGCATCACAGTGGTTACCACTGGGGCCTATCTGATATGAATTCAACATTCCTGTAACATATCTCACAACTTGTCAATGCCAAGACGTCTGAACAGAGGCCAGCAAAATGGGCTGGACAAATGGCCTAAGGTAGCATCATTTGTGACACATTAGTGGTATACATTGGATATAAATTGTGCACACACCCCTCTTAAGATGCAAGGTGTTCCTGTTACATACTAATTAGGACCACAGTATAACAGTTCATACCTCTTCTAGCCTGTAATGTGACCCATAACAGGAACAGTTCACCTGTAAAACCAAGCGTCTGGACTCATGTATTGCACCTACAAGGCTGGCCACCTGTGAGGGCAGCAGACGTCGTATCAGCCTGATATTTCAGTCAGATATGATACCCCATGCTGCCATATGTGTCAGCACATTCACTGTGGCCTATGCGGCTATAATATCACATATATGGGCATTGTTAAGTCACACAGATTACTTCCGACCATGTATAGGTTGCAAACATATGTATATTCCAGACACATCTGTAGAGAGGACTGTACAATGGTTTAACATGCTGCATGTGAGGCAGATGCTGTTACCACACTATATAAAGTAATGGCAATGGGAGGTGGTCACCAGCCGTGTATGGTATACTCATCAAAATAGTATAGGCCACACAAGATGTGATCCTCACACACAAACAGTTGCCAGTATTAGGATTAAAGCTCCTGCCTATCTTGGTATACATACTATTGTGCTACACAGTTATCAGATGCGCCACAGAGCGTATACATTTCCACCTCTTCCAAAGGTACTTCTAAGGTGGATGACATCAACAGGACTACTAAACTGGAGTGAAGGGAAGTGTGAAGGGTATTACACAGGTCAGAAATGGTATAAGCAAGACAGTACCTGATTCACACACACACACACACACACACACACACACACACACACACACACACACACACACACACACACACACACACACTTGCCATTATTTGGATTAGAAATCCTGTCTATCTAGGTATGTCTACTATAATGTTATGCAGTTACTGCACACACTACATAGATAAATGAACATTCACATGGCCAAAGCTGCTGAAAACTGCACAGCTTTGGTAAAGTATTACAGGTGGCAGACAGTCTGCCTTCTGTTCCACCTGTACATCATGCTAGTTCTTCCTGTCTTGCACTTCAACTAGCATTATGGCTTGGCACTTCACCAGGTTATTGTATCAAGAAGTGTGGCACACCTGGGAGCCATCAGCAGTACTCGTTCATCATAGATGTAGCCCCAGTACTTACTAGTTATGTCCACCCCTCCTGGCATGTTTGTAGGGCAGTTATCTGTGCTTTCACCCATTAACCTAGAGCACTTGTCAATTCTGAGGCACTGTTGCAACTGTCTCATGTACACAGACAACCCTTCCCTCTACAATCCAAACATCCAGACCTGTGACGGTTATCCATATATCACCCAATGTGGATATATGCACTCTCCAGAAAAAACTGGACTAGCAGGTCATGAGGATATGATCAACACCTGCACCACACCATGTGGAACACGTATCTCACCATGACACCCACTTTGACAGCCATAACATACAGTGAAAAGCAACACACCTACCTTCCCAGAGGCAGTCAATGGACATTTACCCAAACAGCACAGACCAGCAGGACAGACACCCCCTCAGACACCACAACATGGCACATGGCAAGGGGCACATATTTAACCTACACAGTGTGCCCCTCAACCTAAATTCTTAAGGCTAACCACCTTGCACAATACAGTGATCATGGGCAACTCAGTACATGAGGTGCACACATATCCCACTCACTAAGTTGAATATGGATCAGGTAACAGCCAGATATCTATCACATGCCAGCATCCAACACATGACACAGACAGTCATGGCACTCCACAACTACGAGTATCACTCTGCATCCAAGTGGGTGTGAATGACTTGGGACACACCTTCCTGGACTACATGACAAGAGACATGGTTGAACTCACTGATAATGTGGTCCAGGCAGGTGTGACAGTACCTGTGGGCAGTGTACCGCTGTCACCCTGAATGATGCTGTGGTACTATCAACAGATGACTGACTGCAACATTAGCTTAAGTGTTATGTGTCATTCTCAGGGGATCCAGTACCTCTCTGCTTGGAATGACATGACTGACAGAATTCAGTGACTTGCCACAGATGTCCT